>NC_056746.1:1307377519-1307430019 GCF_019279795.1 Protopterus annectens | reverse complement strand
TGCGCTTTTCCCTTACCCATAATGCACCAACTTCTAACATACCCCAGATCTCATTTGCCGCTTTTCTAGAAAAGACACGGCTAGCCTTAACTCTCGAGTTGTTATGGATAAGTGTGTTTTTCTCTTAAAATATTTTCCCTTTTCTCATAAATCTTATTAATATATTACTTCCTTATCCTTATTACATTTACTGTAATTCATATTTGCCATCGTTGGTAATTTGTTTCTTTTTTCTTACTATTTCTACACGCTAGTGTGGTCTTTCTTGCTATTGTTTTATTTATTTTTTATATGTATGCATGTATATAAAAAATGGTTTTCTTTCTTTTCGCGCCTTTTTCTAATGCCTTTATACTTGCTGGTATGCCTGAAAAGGGTCTTCTGATTTCAAAAAATGTCCAAAATGTGGTCATAAATTACTACACGTTCATCATGTTTCACTGTTGCAGTCCTAACAAATGGGTTATCTGGCTCCCGGTAGCCCTCAAATGGCCAGAATACCAAAGATAAGTAAAAATGACATTGGCTGCCGTCAGTTGTAAAGGATGTCAGGGCGTCCTGATACAAAAGGATGCAGCCAACGTTACTTTCTTAGTCTTCCTTGCCACGGAGCCTGAAGCAGAAGCTTTTCTTGCACGAGTGCCGAACGGCATATTACCTTGGTTGGTTTCCAGCTACAAGAGTTGAAGTCTACTACAGCTAAGTACCCCATTGGGGATCCTCTTTTCTTGCCTTAACGAATGTCAGAAAAGGTTAATAATTGCCTTACCTGTGGAAAGCAGATTCCCCATAGAGATTTTCATTCCTATTACATTATCTGTTTAAGCCTTGACCACAACGTTCCCAATTGTGATCTCTGTGCCTCCTTTAATCCGCGTACTATCCGTCGTTGGGCTAAGATTTTGGCTAGGCATTTTGGAGTTTGGCCTAAGTTTGTTGGTATGGCATCCGCCAGTCTTCAGGTTTCGGATATTCCGAAAAAGCGTAAGGACAAGGACCATGACAGGCCTCAGAAATCTAAGTCCTCGGATGAGGTTAAGTTAGTCGTCAGTCAGGCAGGAGCCAGTGAGATCCTTTCGCAGTCCCTGCAGTCCGCAGATGTACAACCGCAGGCCTTGCTTGAGTCAGAGTCCCTTAGGCCTTCAGCCTCCATTTTGTCTTCTGACTTGTCGCCGGTCTCCTCTTCTGCTGGAGCCGGTACCGTTAAGCTGTCCGAGGCCTCCATTTTGCGATCTGACAGCAGACTTCTTCCTTCTACTCCTGCTGTTTCTTCTGCGGTTGCAAGGCCTCCCGAGTCCTTCAGACTTGCAGGTAAGCCTTCCATCCGTAAGCCTGTGAAAAGGCAGGCTCCTGTTCCTTCTAGTTCTCCTTAATCCCAGATGGTTAAAATGGCTAATGATTTGTTAACTCTTATCAGGGGTTCTCAGCCTCACCCTCCTAGAAGGAGTAGGGTTATTTCTCCTGAGGTTTTGTCCTGTTCAGGATCTGTTTCTTTCAGCATTTCTGCTGATGAAGAGGAATTTTCTCAGGCTTTTTCTCCCTTTGAGGATTCAGATGCAGAGGAGTCCATCCCTTCAGCTTCTCCTCCAGAGGATTTCTCTTTTGGTGACACTTTAAATTCCCTCAGGGAACATTTTAAATGGGAAAGCCAGGATTATCCCCAATCTAAGAAATGGATTAGGGAGTTTCTTTATTTACCTCAGCATAAGCGTCTTGCTATTCCCCCTGTGTTGGAAGTTGTTGATGATGTTTTTCTGGAAAGTTTCTTGTCTCCAAATTCGGTTCCCCTTGCTCCCAGAAAACCTGACAGGTACTACAGAGTCCCTGATTCTCATCTGTTTCTTTTCAGGAACTCGTTGGCGGATCCAGAGGTTGTTTCTCGGGGCCCTAAAGGGGTTAAGGCCACTGTTACCAGGAATACTGTTCCTTCGGACAGGGAATCTAGGAACCTAGATAGGTGGGGCAAGAAAGTTTATACCTCTGCCACCCTAGCTATTAGGACTACCAGTTGTCTTTTTCATATGCTGAAGTACCAACAGCACACCCTGGTGGCTATTAAGTCTAAGATTGCAAATGTACCTCTTTTGGCAGAGAGTAAAGACATGCAGGATTTGTTGAATTCAGTCACTCTGGTCAATAAGCATTCTTTGCATTGTGGGTTTGACATCCTTGAGGCCTCCAGTAGGGCTACAGCTACTGGATCTGTTATTAGAAGGCATGCTTGGCTCAGAGAACAGCCTCTTCCAGAACCTGTCAAGGCTAAGCTTTTGGATGTACCTTTGCATAAAGACAATCTTTTTGGCTGCAAAGCTGAGGAGGTGCTTAAGAAGATGGAGGATAAAGCCAAGTCCATGCAAACTGTTAAAGATTTTCTGCAAGTTCAACCCCCTCGCTTTAACAGGAATTACCCTTCCAAGAGTTGAACCTTTCCTGATAACCAGCAAACGGAACCGTTCCAGGACTAGGGGTTACAAATCTTCTAGGGGGCAGACAGCTACCCCTCAAAGGTCTAGGCGGTAGCAGGCTTCCACTTCTAAGGCGGGAAGCTCCAAGCCTGCATCTCAGTCAAAACACTCTCAATTACCTTTTACACCTTCTGCATGTTCTTGCTTGCCTGTAGAGTCCTTTAGGGGGATGGTTCGCCCTTTTTTCAGATGTCTGGGCCTCTATCACAAGAGACAAATGGGTGCTCAGAATGGTGTCCCTGGGGCACAAGTTTCCTTTCCGCACCTTTCCAGCTCCCAAGGGATTCCCAGACGTTCCTCCAAACCAAAAGGCTGAAGTAGAAAAACAAATGTTGCCTTTGTCTCATCTGGGAGCAATAGAATCAGTTCCTGCTCAGCAGGTAGGCCAGGGCTTTTATTCCAGGCTTTTCCTAGTTCCAAAAAAAGAAGGCATCTGGCGTCCTATCCTAGATCTTTCCATTCTGAACTCTTTTCTAGTAATTTCAAAGTTCAAAATGCTCACTCTGCATCAGTTGCTACCAATGCTAGAAAAGAATTCCTGGCTGGTAACCTTGGATCTCAGAGAGGCTTATCTGCACTTCCCTATCAGGGAAAGTTGCAGGCAGTATCTTCTTTTCAGAGTGGGCAAGCAACGTTATCAATTCTCTGCGCTGCCCTTTGGCTTATCTACTGCTTCCAGAGTCTTCTTGAAGTGCCTGGCCCCAATGATTGCTTTTTGCAAGCAGAAGAAAATTCAGATTTACCCATACTTGGATGACTGTCTGATTCAAGCAAGTTCTCAGGAGCAGCTACTAAAAGATTTGGAATTCATAAAGACTATTCTCTCTTCCCTGGGTTACACTCTCAACGAGGAAGAATCAAAAATGGTACCATCCAAGGAGATAACATTCCTGGGAGCGAGTCTGAATACAGCCGCCCAGATGATGTATCTCACCCAAGAGAAGCAGACAACTCTTTCAGTTTATTTCAAGGACTTGGCAAGCCTGTCCCAGCTCCCTGCAAGGAAATACCTGCAAGCTCTGGGATTCATGGCATCTTGTATTCTCATGATTCCATATGCAAGACTGCATACGAGGAAATTGCAGTGGTGCCTCAAGAACATCTGGTGTCAATGTACACAGGACCTGGATAAAATGATCCCTCTGCTTCCATATCTGCAGATGGAGTTTCTATGGTGGGCAACAGCCTGTCTACAAAACAAGGGCATGCCCTTTCGGACACTTCCTTCCACTCAAGTTCTGACTACAGACGCATCGAACTACACCCGGGGAGCACACCTGGATGGCAGATGCATACAGGGACGGTGGAATTCCCGGCAGATGCACCTGCACATAAATCTAAAAGAGTTGATTGCAATTCAACAGGCCTTACTAGCCTTCAAGCACCTTTTTTTCTCCAGGGACCTTACTTGTCAGAACAAACAACACCACAGTCATGTGGTACATCAACAAGCAGGGAGGAACTCACTCTTACCCCCTGTGCAGACAAAGCATGAATCTTTGGTCCATGGCAGCATCCCTGGACCTGCATCTCCTAGCTCAGTTCCTTCCAGGAAGGCTCAATTTTTTGGCAGACCAGTTGACCAGGCGAACCCTGGATCCTCACTAGTGGCAGCTGAACAGAGCAGTTTTTTACAGCATCATTCAACGTTGGGGCACATCTCAGGTGGATCTTTTCTCCTCCCCGATAATCATCTTCTGCCTCTGTTTTGCACCAGACAGCATCACAGCAGGGCCTGGAGAGTGGATGCTCTGTCCTTCCCTTGGACGTTGCTATTAGTTTTCACCTTTCCTCCTCTTCCTCTTCTACCCAGAATGTTGTTGAAGATCAGAGACGAATGACCAAGGTCTATTCTCATAGTTCTGGACTGGCCCAGACAGCATTGGTATCCACTGCTTCGCAGTCTCTCCCAATTTCCTTTCCTCCTTGGCATCTTCTTCTGAAGCCATATCTTTTGGTTCTGGAGAGGGAAAATCATTCTGCATCCTCATCTTCAATCCCTTCATTTGGCAGCATGGCTCATGGTATGACTCCTTCCTTATCTTCTTCCCTTTCCCAGCAGGTGGTTGATGCGCTGAGGGAGGCCAGGATCTTTCTTTTTCTTCTATCAAGCTCCATGCTTCAGCCATTTCTGCTCATTGTTCTCTTGAACAACCCATTTTCTCACATCTCCTGATGAAAATGTTTCTCAGAGGTGCTTGCAACTTAAAACTACCCAGAAGGGCACTTACTCCAGCATGGGATCTTAATTTTGTTCTAGAGAAACTCACTCTTCCTCCTTTTGAGCCAGTTGCCACTGCAGATTTAAAGTTTATCTCTTGGAAGACTGCCTTCCTCTTGGCTATAACTTCAGGAAGGAGGGTTTCGGAGCTGCAGGCTTTGATGGCTGTGGAACCTTTTATTATTTTCCATCCAAACAAGGTCTCTTTGAGAACCAATCCCTCCTTTATGCCTAAGGTGGTTTCTAGCTTGACTCTTAATCAGTCCATACACCTTCCTACCTTCTTTCCTAATCCTTGAAATAAAGGTAAAAGGATCCTGCATTTTCTTGATGTGCACAGACAGTTCAGGTTTTACCTGGACATGACTAAAAACCTTCGGAAATCAGCTCAATTATTAGTCAGTTTTGCCTCTGGAGCTCAGGGCAAGGCTATCTCTAAGCAAACCATTTCCAAGTAGATTGCACATTGCATCAACTTTTGTTATTCTTTCATGGCAAGATTCCTCCTCAGGGGGTTAGAACCCACTCAACTAGAGCAGCTTCCACTTCTGCAGCCTTTTTAAGGGGTGTCCCTACCAGAGATATTTTGGAGGCTGCCACATGGTCTTCTGCTCACACTTTCACAAAACATTATAATTTGCCTCTGTTTTTCAGAGCCAGGGCAGGATTTGCCACTGCTGTATTGCAGGGCATTATCTCCAACCCTTGATTCTGTTGGTTCCTCCTCCCTTTTCTCTGGGCTTTGATAATCAACCCATTTGTTAGGACTGCAACAGTGAAACACGATGAGCATAGTACAGTTGTGTACAGTTACCATAAATGTAGATGTTTGAGTGTATTCACTGTTGCAGTCCTGGTTTCCCTCCCTCCTTTCCCCTTTTTGGTCCTCTCATATTCTTTTTTCCTGAGGTATAGGCTGAATTGGATATTATTTGCCAAATTGGCATTGGGCTTAGCCTTTTTTCTGGGGGCTTCTGACTGTTATGGCAAGAAAGACTGAGGAAGTGACGTCGGCTGCCTCTTTTTGTATCAGGACGTCCTTTACAACCGACGGTAGCCAATGTCATTTTTAATTATCTTTGGTATTCTGGCCGATCGAGGGCTACCGGGAGCCCAATAACCCATTTGTTAGGACTGCAACAGTGAATACACTCGAACATCTACATTTATGGTAAGTGTACACAACTGTACTTTTCGGATGCTCATGCACTTTGTGTTTATTCCTTGGGCCCACAACATTTTCAGGAGGATTGCACAATTTGCAAGAACTTCAATCCTAGGGTAGTTGCAGATAGAAAAAAAACAAATTGATTTGAAAGGGATTGCACCCATCTACCTTTGGTGAAGCTATTTCTGGGGCTCAGTTACCCAAAATAAAAATTAAGGAGTCTTTGTCTAAGTCTCCTAGGCCCTCTACTTCCTTGACTCTATCTTTGGAGCTTCCTAGAAAAAAGCCAATAATGGACCCGAAACCAGTTCAGATCCACTTTCCCTCAGATCCTAAAATGGAATCAACAGATCCGAGCTCTTCGGATCCAACAAAAATCAACAGATCCAACTGCTTTGGATCCAGTAATCCTTCCTAGAACTAGGTGTCCACCTACTGTTAACCCAGTTTCTTCCAGGGTTCCTCCCCTTTTTTGGAATGGTGTCGATTCTAGTCAGCATCCATTGCCTTGTCTCGTTCTTCCAGGAGTTTGACTGAGGAAGGTGTAGACAGAATGATGATAAAGATGTTATCATCCGCCGCCATATTCCAATGATGGGTTCGTCGTCACCCTCGCTCCCCCACTGCACGCTTTATGCCAAAGAAGAGTCTCTTATTCGAGTCCTTCAAATTTTATCTTTTCCCCCGAGCCCCAGTGAGAGTTCAAAGGCGTGGGCTGTAGATGCGGTGGTGGTGGCTACTACAACAGGACGCGGCAGAGGCTTCAACGTCCGCCCATATCCTCCCATTGGCAGAGGTCTAGGGAGTATGGAGGCAGGTAAAGCTGGAAGCCTGACTTCAGCTGCCTTTCCCCTAAGGTCTGAAAATTTGGCATTTTTACCCTGTCTTTACCAGAGGATCTGGGGATCTGTTTGTCAGATTCCTCTAACACTACCTACCTGGAGTATATAGCTACGGGTAGCTCTCAGTTGGCCAGGTGGGCGCCCTTACCTCAATTTCTAACTCGCATTTGAGGTCCATTCCTATGGCGAAAGCGGTAGAGCACAGGCGTGGGGCGGTTTCACGTGCAAGCCTGGTCTTGTGTCAGTCAGCTTCAGAGGCCTTCAAGTCTATTCCACCTAGGGGAAGAGGGGGAAAAAACCTTCCAAAAAACCAAGAGTTTTCCTCCCAACAGCAGGAAGATTCCCCGGCCCAGAGGCAGAGGAGGGGAAATTTTTTTTCAGGAGGCGCCCCCCCCGCAGAGGCCAGAATGCCAGACCCCAGAAGGAGACGACTCGCGGCCCCTTTCAGCCTCTTCAGCCTCCCACACACGTCATGAGGCTGTGATTTTCGAGCCAGTCAAGTGTCGCTTTTGCCAAGCACCTAAAAGCAAAGGAGTCCTCACTCACCTCAGGACAGATGGGTGCTTCGATCATTGCCGGAGGTTACACCATCCCATTCAAATACTCCCAGGTTCTTCCAAGGGCAGGGAGACCAAGATTCAGAAGAGACTCATGAGAACCAATCCGCCAATCCACAAACAAATCAAAAAGCCAAACTTACACAATCCATTCTCCGTTTGTTTGAAGGATGTTTGGATGTGCAAGGACATTGCTATTCACCTCATGATCATACATCAGGCTCCACACCAGTATCTCCCAGAAGGCCTCTTGGGAGTCAGTCATTACCAATTTTGTGCTGCTCTGCCTTTGAATTCACCACAGCCCCCAGGGTGGTCACCAAGTGTGTTTGGCAGTAGTGACGGCTCACCTGAGAAGTTGGATTGAAAGTTTCCCTTATCTCGACGACTGGCTCCTGACTGCCACCACCAGGCATCTACTAATGGACAAATCTCAAAGCCCATCATCCCTGGGTGTTTCGCCCCAGCCAGCACATGAGTTTACACTTGAAGATTCTTTCAACTCAATGGTTCTTTATGGTCTCTCTTCCCTCTTCCCCCAAGCATTCATGGTATCATCAAGAAATTCAAAATCACCTCCTTCGCTGGTCCCTTCAGACCAACAACTATCATCAGACCTTCTGATTGCAGAAAGAGTGGTTGGAAAGCTCAGACGACGACAGATGCCCTCCCAGACCCTCCTTGTCTCCCCTCTGGGCAGTTACCACGAGGGCTGGGCGGCAGATAGGGTTCGGGCATTGTTCTGCAACGGCTGAGATGGGAGCTGAGGGCCTATCCCTACCTTACTTACACAAGCTTCTTCCCTAGGTGCATCTACTATCCACACAGACAGGACACAAGGGATCGGTTTATCTGGTATCACAACAAGGGAGGAGATCGTCGCCCTTATTTTGCAGAAAGGCCATATGAGAGTGGGATCACATAGCTGAGCTACGCCTTGGTAGCACTGTGGGCTACGAAAGTCAAATGTACATGGACAATGACAACCAACAAAATGTATTGGTCCTCATATTCTGCAGGACAATTCTCTCTCAGCCCAGGTTTTCAAGAGATGGGGGACGCCTCGCAAAAGGGATGCATTTGCATTTCCATCCTTGGGCAAGTGCCGCTGCTCTCCTGCCATTTCCAAATTTCCAAGTACCAAGCCACCAGCCTTGCACAACCTTGGCCAACAGGGGGCCAACAGGGCCCAAATATCTCCTTTCCTTCCCCTCCACCTTCAAAAAGCTTCTCAATTCCCAAAGTCATTCAAAAATTGCTGGGATTGGCCTCATGATTCTGATTGCCCCATACTGGCCTCAGCAGTGGGACGCATCCGCCGTGGACGATCCGTGGACCGGTATCCCTGGACCCGACCGATCCATCAGTCGTTCAGTCCCCATCAGTGGACATTGGCATCAGTCCTTCTCCATCTCAACCTTAGTTTTGGCTGGCACAAAGGACCACACGAAGTTGTTCACATTTTATTCTTCGCCCACAAACCCACCATCTTCCACTACAAAACCTCACCTAGTCAGAACAAATTGTACCTTGGCTCAACTCAAAGGTTTAGACCCCATACTCACTCTGTCCCAGAGGTTTTGAAATTTTAACATCCCTGTTTAATCAGGGATCTTCTGTCTCAACTATTAAAAGTCCTTCTGTCCACTATTCTAAATTCCATGAATCCACTATCATTCCTCCTTTTGATTCCAAGCAGACTATGTAAACGCTCATTAAATAAAACGCTATCATTAAAGACCCTCAGTTTTTCATCCTGCACCTTTTCGATCTTTGATTTAGTGCTTCGCTGCATTAACATCTCCCCTTTCCATGAAGCTGCAGGTTAGTTAGTTAAGAAATCTAAATATCTGTCTTGAAGTGGCTATCTTAGTGGTTACTACTTCAGCAAAGAGTTTCAAGCCTCAAAAACCGTCTATTAAACCACCGTCCAGAAGGATAGAGTATCACTTAGGCTCAATCCATCCTTTTGTCCCAAAAGGTCTGTTCTAGTTTCATCTTTCAACAATCTCTAACAACTTCTATTTTTACCAAAAAAAATTCTCAAATGAAGTAATACACACTCATAAATTGGATGTTCACAGGAGCAATTTCTTAATATAGACAGGACTCTGTAGACTCAGTAAAGTCAGACCAGTTGTTTGTGTCCTTCTCAGAAGATAAAAATTGGGCCAAACCATCACAAAAGCCACTATCTCAAAATGGATCAGAGATTGCATAGCTAGTGTTTTCCCACCCAGGATTCAGGAAGTTAGGACGCTGTCCGCTTCATCTGAATGTCAGCAGATAGTAGATCATAATATCATTAGTTATGTACTACTCATAACATCAGATGTTTTTTTGGGATCTCGATCCATTACATTCCTGATACCCACCCTCCTTCCCTGCCTTGAGTCAGAAAGAGATTGAACGTTTTGAGTTTCTACTGTTTTATCTTGTTTCATCTTGACGATGTTATATAAGCAGGTAGTGGTGGGCACTGGGATATAGTAAGTCAGCCATAGCTCAGCCAATAAGAGACTTGGCCTTGGCAGCCAGGCTCGGAGCTGTCGGGATCGGCTCAACCCATCATTCTCATCAAGAATGAAGTAGATGGATCCCAAACATCTGAAGTTATGGTGAGTACATAACTAAAAGTTTATCTTGATGCAGATTCAGATGGGTGTTTTACAGGCTTTTACCCCCCTGGGTCAGGATGCCTGTCCATCTACCACATCTTTACTACTTGCTCCTTCTCTGATCCTTCAGATTGCTTCAGAGGCTCTGGATCCGAACCTTATTGGTCCGTCCAGCTTGGATCTGAAGATAACTTTATCTTCGGATCTGAAACTGTCTCTGAGTGCACTGGCTCTGACATCGTCGGATCCAGATGACTCTTGGAGCTAAAGCTTCCTTGCTGAGTCTGAGATATTGGAGTCGACTCCGAGGTTTTCTGAGCCATATCTGCCCCTCGGAGCTTCAGCATTGGATAGATCGACTCCAACTTCCTCTGCGGGGAGATTGCTCTTGAGGCAGAGGGAAACAGCAGTCCAGAAGCCTGTCTTCTCAGAGCCGATTTCTTTCATCTTCCCGGAACAGTCTGCCTTCAAGGTAATGAAGAGAGTATTCTCTGCTGTGGCAGAACAGATGGAGCCTACCCCCTCGTGTCCCCAATGCAGTTCCCAAATGTCTCTGCACTTGGAGCTACATCATTCTGTGCCAGAGAGATAGACAGCTCAAGACCCCCAGACCACTCAGCAGGGTTTTACAATCCCTTCTGACATTTCACCAGAGCCTCTCACTGAGGAAGTCCCAAGGAAGAGAAAGCGCAAGAAGAGGCACCTGGACTGTCCACAGAAGTCAGTCACTGAGTATACTGATTTTGATGAGGGAGAAAGGTCCCCACGATCACCTCTGGAAGATGTCTCATTTGGAGACATCCTTGAGATCCTTAAGCAGAGAGGCATTTGGTCTTCCAGTAGCTATTCACTGGAGAAATCAATATTTCTGGAGGCCTTTGGAGCTGGTCTGTCTACCGCCTGGATTACTCCACCCACTGGTGAGATCAGGGTGTGGAAGGAGCTTGACTCAGTTGAGCCAGTCGCTATGAGGCCAAATCGGATTCTGGCTCCACCTATTGGGAAGAAATTCTGGAATAAGGGTTTGCTCGTGGATGCCATGGTCATGAAGGCAGTCACCAAAAAAGAACTTGCTGAACAAAGTTCATCTGTTCATCCCCCTAACAGGGAGTCTAGGGCAATAGACAAGTATGGGAAGCGTGTTTATGCATTAGTGACCCTTTCTCTTAGGTCACTGAACTATTTGGCACATTTTACTAGGCTGCAAAGAGACTTGATCAAGGAACTTTCAAAATCCCTTTCATGGACCATTAATGCTGAGGCTCAATTGTCTGTTCTGTGGCCTCTCAGTTGGCTACCCTTCAATCCAGTTCAAATTCATCTATGAGGCTCATCTCGCATGTAGCCAAAAGTGCCTAAGGGCAGGGGGTTCGGGCATATCCATTAGGAGGCATGCCTGTATCTTTTTATGTGACTTTGTGGAGCCCTTCAAGTCTTCATTCATCAGTGCACCTTTTGACTGCAGTTCAATTGTTTGGCCCAAAAGTGAAGGACACAGTCTGCAGGTGTAAAAAGGATCGAAAAACCCTCTCTGCAGTGGGCGTACGATTTTTAACCCCTCAAAGATCTTTCAGAAAATTTGGTTCAGAAAGTCCCAGCGTCCTGTCCAGGACACATGTGGAAATAGTTTCCCTGTGGGCTTTAGGGGGGAGCTCTAATGGACGACGATGCCCATGCGACAGAGGGGGGTCTGTAAAACCAGGGATCCAGAGATTCTTCTTCTAATAGATCTTACCAAAGCTTCTGAAAGGAGGCCCGATTGTCCACCTCTAGAGGCAGTCAGGGAGGGGGGTGACTATTCCTGCACAAGAGAGCCTGGCTAGATATAAAAAGAGATACTCGGATGCAGAGGATTATTTCCGGAGGTTATATAATTCTTTTTCCCTTCCACCCCAACTATATGCAAAATTCCTGATGTTCCACAAAGTCAAAGGAGAGCAGCACTAGAAATACAAAAGCTGCTAGAAAAAGAGTCATCCAAGAGGTCCCACCAGACAGGATAGAATCCGGAATTTATGCAAGATTCTTTTTAGTGCCAAAACAGGAGACTGGAGACCAATTTTGGATCTCAGCATTTTAAACAAGTCATACAAAGTTTCGGATGGCCATGGTTCAGCACATTCTGTCCTTCTTGGGCAAGGACAACTGGATGTGATTTGATAGATCTTCAAGATGTGTACTATCACATAAAGATGAACATACAGTCCAGAAGGTATTTACTCTTCCAGCTGGGAGCCTGTCACCATCAGTTCAGAGCACTGCTCTTTAGCCTCACCACAGCCTCCAGGGTGTTTACCAAATGAGATTGCAGGAATTCTGAGTGTTTCCGTATCTAGACGACTGTTACATTACCGCCATGACCAGGCATCTGCTGACAAGAGCAAGAGATCAGGTTCTTCAAATTTGTTCTCATCTAGGAATAGCCAAAAATTACTAGAAGTCTCAGTTACAACCATCTCAAAGCAGTCTTCAGTACGATATCAGTGACAACTTCTCTTCTTCTTTCAAGAGTACAGACTATCAGATTCCAGGTCATGAAAATAATTTGCAGTGTCAAGATTTCAGCCCTCTTGATCCTTCAAGCCTTAAGATCAATGTCAGCTGCCATAATCTTAGATGTTATGTAGTCCTATCTTGCCGTAATTCTTGCTGTATTGGTTCGGCTCTGACTCAGCCGATACTAAAGCCCGAGAGGTTTTACTGGCACGAGGCTAGCCCCTATCCCATGGTGCCTCACAGCAAATCCCCAGATCTCGTTTGCCGCGAAAGCTTCGAGGTTGTGTCTTACTGGCTCGTTGGCTAAGTGAAACTATTTTTTGCTATATTTAGTCTTTTCCTACTTTTTTTGTTTTATATATTTATATATATATATATATATATATATATATATATATATATATATATATATATACAGTTTCTTGTATCTTGTGTGACTGTTTTTGAAAGTTTTTCCAACCCTTATTCCCCCCTTAGGACTGTACGGCCCGTTTAAGTGTGAGGGCAGTAGTGACCGTTTAAGTTAGAGGGCCTTTCCTCCCTGTGTGTGTGTGAGTTAACTTTTTTTTTTTTTTTTTTTTTTAATCTTCTTTCTTTCTTACTTTATTATTGTAGTTGATACCTTTAGAAATGTCAAAATATAAGAATAAGGAGCATAAAGATCATCACTCTTCGGGGTTTAAAAAGTGTGATAGGTTTGCGCAGAAAATGTCTCTTACAGACAGCCACACCAGTTGCCTTGGTGAAGCTCATTTGCAGGAACCCTGCACGTTTTGTCACGCATTTAGCACTAGAGTTTTAAATGAGAGAAAGAGGAAACTCATTGACAGGGTTCTCATGACCAGTTCCTTCCAGGAACAGCTGGAACTTGGTCAGGCAGCTACAAAATCCTTTAAAAGAAAATCATCAGCCCTGGCTTCGGAGCTGACAAAAAAGACTAAAGCGTCGGAGCCAAGAAGTTCCAGTTCCAACTCAGCTTCATCTGTTTCAGTGCCATCGATTTCATCGGCTCCGAGACAATCTTCAGTACCGAAAATTTTGCCTGACAAGGTTGTATCTTCCACCTTGAGATCTCCTATTTTAGAGAGAAGGAAGTCTCTTTCTGTCTCCACCAGATCCTCCAGGACCCTATCAGATGAGGACATCGAGAGGATGGTGAAGAGGTTGCTTTCGGATCCAGCTCTGGCAAGAAAATTGGCCCCTCCGGACCCAAAGGTCTTGGAGCCAACCCCCTTACGGACAACTGTTCCTCCTCTGACTGCTTCGCTGTTGGAACCTATTACTTCAGGTTCCTCTGTCTTGGACCCTATGGCTCCGGGGATTCAATCTGTTTCCTCGGAGCCAATTACTCTATCCTCGATGGCTCAGTCTGGAGCCAAGGGTTGTGGGAGCCGACACTCTCGTGTCGACTCCGAGGGGGACAGTCACCCTGGGTTCTCATCGGAACCAACCCTCCCTCTTGGAGCCTTGGCTCGACTCAGCTCGGCTCACACTTGTGCTTCTGAGTCGTTCCCTCATGCTAGGAGTCGACCATCTGTCCCCTCAGAGCGTAGGTCTTCTTTAGAGTGTGGGGGGAGGTTTTCAAAGCTATAAAGAAGGCTTTATCCTCTATCAAAGCCATTCCATTGGAACCTGTGTCCCACCAGCAGCAGGCAGCAACCTCTTTCCCCCTGCCACCCCATAGCGTAGGGAACCAGAGGCCCAAGTAGCCATCATTGGAGGTGCCCTCTCTTTCGAGACCTCCCCAGATTATCCCACTGGAGAGCTCCCTCGGAAGAGGCTGTGTAAGAGGAAATATGTTGACTCACCTGAGTCTGTCACGTCAGACACTGATTGAGGAATCAGAAGGGTCCCCTACATCCCCCTCTACGGATGTCTCTTTTTCTGACATCCTAGAAATCCTTAGACAGAGGGGTGATTGGACGACCTCTAACTCTACTGAGGATGAATCAGTGTATCTTGAGGCTTTTCGTTCCCGACCTTCCACCTCCTGGGTCATGCCGCATTATGACCAACTTTTGGGGGTCATATCGCGGAAAGCATGGACCTCTCCAGATTCAGTGGAAGCCGTCCTGAGGAGGCCAAATAAGTTTGACAGCACCTGAGGACAAGTCTTTCCTTAGTAAGGGAGTTCCAGTTGATGCTATGGTGGTAGCAGCGGCCACCAAGAAGGAATTATTTGAGATGTCTTCTAATATCCATCCTCCTAACAAGGAGTCCAGGACGATGGATAGGTACGGGAAGCGTATTTTTTCTTCAGTGGCATTTACATAAGATCGCTGAATTACCTGACTCATTTTACTCGTCTTCAGAGGGATCTCCTGAAAGAGTTAGGAGACACTCTCCAGGGTTCAGTAGCTCTGGGTTCCATGGATAAGGTTTCTACGCAGCTCTCCACCCTTACTTCCATAGCTAACTCCTCCATGAGGCTGATCTCATATGCAGCAGATGGAGTGAGTAGGGCAGCCGCAGCAGGAATATCCCTCAGGAGACATTCGTGGATGCGTCTTTGTAATTTTACGTAATCCTTCAAGTCTTCCTTCACTAACATTCCCTTTGATGGTTCATCTCTTTTTGGATCCCACGTGAAAGGGACTTTGACTAGGTGCGAGCAGGAAGAGAAAACCATATCTGCCATTGGAGTCCGTTTCTCCCGTCCAGACCCTATCCCAAGGGTAATACAGGAGGGAAAATGTGGTTCTGTAAATCCCAAAAAGGTTTCCCTCAGGCACACGGTCAACCCTCCCCCAGAGGCAGAGGGGGAGGATACAATGGAAGACGCCGCCCTCACGACAGAGGAGGTCTGCAACATCAGGGAGACAGAGAAGCTTTCTCTGATCGTCCCTTCCATTGCCCCTGAAGGGTTGCCCGACTGTCCGTCTCTGGATGCAGTCGAGGGTCGTCTATCACTGTACCCAAGCGCCTAGCTATCTATCACTCAAGATTGTTGGATACACACAATAATATCCAGAGGTTACCTAATCCCCTTTATTTCCAAAACCCCAACAAACCGGTCTCTACCAGACGTACCACCCATCCAACTAGACCATGCAACATGAGAGGTCATCTCGTTGCTGCAAAAAAGTGTCATCCAAAAAGTCACCGCAGAGCAAGTAGGATCTGGAACTTACTCTCAGTTCTTTTTAGTTCCAAAAAAGACAGGGGACTGGAGATCAGTTCTAGATCTCAGCAGGCTCAACAAGCATCTAAGGAAATCGAAGTTCCGAATGGTCACTCTGCAGTCGATATTTCCCTTTATCGGGAAAGACAACTAGATGCGCTCAATCGATCTCCAGGATGTGTACTACCACAACAAAATGGACAGGCGCTCCAGGAGACACTTCCGCTTCCATCTGGGAGCCAGTCATTTTCAGTTCAGAACACTGCCCTTTGGCCTCACTGCAACCCCCAGAGTGTTTACCAAATGCATGGCAGTGGTAACGGCTCACCTGAGATGTTAAGGATTACAGGTGTTTCAGTACTTAGATGACTGGCTCCTCACTGCTCCCACCAAGCATCAACTCATCAGGACCAGGGATGAGACTCTGTCCTTATGCTCCAGTCTAGGCATCACTGTCAACCTACAAAAGTCAGTCTTATCTCCCTCGCAGCACATTGTATATTTAGGCTCAGAAATAGACACAACCACCATGTCAGTAAGGCTAACACAGGAAAGAGTGTAGTCTCTATGCAGTCAAGTCAGATCCTTACTAAACAAACAAAGAGTTCAGGCCGAAGTAGTCCTTCAAGTCCTAGGGACTATGGCTTCCGCCATCCTATTAGTTCCTCTTGCTCGCCTACACATAAGGATACTTCAGTGGCTGCTATTTGCTCAATGGTCGATGCAAGACCTTCCATTGTCTCATCAGATATTAATAACAAATGCATGCAAAAAGGATCTCACATGGTGGTTGCGCACAAAACAACTTATCCTAGGTCGTCCTCTTGTTCCTCTCCAAGAGAAAGCAGTTTTGACCACGGACGGTTCCCAGATACAGTGGAGGGGGGGCATTATCTGGGAAGGACGGTCCAAGGTACTTGGCAGAACCACGAGAACCACTTGTACCTCAATGTTCTGGAGATGAGTGCGGTGCTGTATACGTTGCAAGCACTTCACAGCTCCCTTCCCACCGGGACAATTGCGATTCAGTCAGACAACATGTTTGTCGTGTGGTAGATAAACAAGCAAGGGGGAACCAAGTCTTACCCGCTTTGCCGAAAGGCCTTAAGAGTTTGGAAATGGGCGATGGATACTCAACGTTTCCTGATAGCAATGCATATCCCGGGGAAATCCAACGTAATAGCAGACAAACTCAACCAAGCAATTCTAATGCCTCACGAGTTGTCCCTGATTCCAATGGTTGCGAAAGAGATCTTTCACAGTTGGGGCCAGCCTTGCTGCGATCTATTTGCCACTCACCCGAACACCAAATGCAGCAGCTACTTTGCCTTCATTCCCCATCCAGGGATGTCACCCAGGGATGGTCTAGTTCACGATTGCCCCCCGGGACTTCTTTATGCCTTTCCTCCTTTTCCACTCATCCCCAAAGTAATACAGAAAGCAAGACAGTTGAGGAGTTCCTTGATCTTCATTGCTCCTTACTGGCCTAGACAAGTATGGTTTCCCTTCCTGTGGCCCTACCTCTTGGAGGAACCATGGATTCTGCACCCATCTCCAGATCTCCTGATTCATCAATCGGGACAGTTCCACACCCTCAAATTGACAGCATGGCTGCTCCAGTTCCACGAATAGCCAGGTGTATTCCTCTATCCCCTGCAGTCAAACACATTCTAATTTCATCCCATAAACCTTCCACTCAGAAGCTATATTCCAGTAAATGGAAAAGGTTTTCCCTTTGGGCTACGAATCGGGGCTTAGATCCATATACTGCTCCTATAGAATCTATGTTATCCTTCCTAGCATCAGTTTTTCATGAAGGAGCTGCAACCGCTACAGTTAGAGTTCATTTAGCTACTATTTCCAATTTCCACTTTGGTTTCATGGGAAATCATAGGTTCATAGGTTCATACTAGGCTATCTGCCCTAGGGCATTTATAAGCCTAGCCAGAGTGTGTATGGCTTTCGCCACCCATATTAAATTAATTTTGCTATGCCCTTTTTCAAGGTTAGTATACTGTGCCTCTGTCTAACAGTGACACAGAAGTGATACCCGGGGTAAACCTACGATCTCCCATCCACTCATCAAGATTCCTCTTGAAGAGAGTCAATGAGGGACTCAGCCTTTTATTCCAGAGTGAAGGGAGCCTCTGTGTTATGAATCTGTCCCTCCAGCATGTCCTGTTTATTTCAGTGCTGAGGTTCAAGTCCCTCGAGCGCGTAGCTCGATGGGATTTGGATTTTCTGAGGTGCAGCATGTCCATTAATTCCGGATTGGACATGGCTTTATACATCAGGCACAGATCGCCTCTGAGCAGGCGGTATGCCACTGAGTAGAGCTGGAGTTTCTTTAACCGGGCAGCATACGGCATCTGTTTGAGCCCCTTGATCCTTTTGGTGAGGTACTTTTGGGGTCTTTCCAGTTGCTGCAGGTGTCTGGTAAGGTACATCCCAAAAGGGGCATTGTACTCAATTATGGGCCTGATGAGGGATCAGTAAAGAGGCACGATGACCTCCCCTGATCTAGATGTGAATCCCTTCATGATTAGGTGGGCTATATAAAATGTTTTTCTAACCACTTTGGCCATGTGGTTGTCAAATGAGAGATTGCTATCAACTTGGGTCCCCAGGTCCCTAATTACTTCTTCTGTACTTAATGGATTACCACCTATGTGGTAATTTGTGGGCACTTTGTTTTGCCAAAGGGATGACTATACACTTTTGGCGTTAGCTTGAGGCCATGGCTCTGGCACCAGTTGTCTGTTTCTGTGAGGCCCTTTTGGAGGATGCTTGTGTCGGATGGAGAGTCTATTATGGTGCCCAGTTTGCAGTCATCTGCGAACTTGGTCAGCCACAGTCCTTCCATGGTGACCTGTACCTCCGAGAAATATATACCGAACAAGAGAGGTCCCTGGACTGAGCCTTGTGGGATGCCACTTGTAACTGGTTTGGAGTCTGACATGGCTCCAGCTATTCTAACCATGTGGGTTCTGTCCTTGAGCCAGTTTGCAACCCATCTAGTGACATAGGGGTTTATATTTAAGCTGGTGAGCTTATCTATAATGCCCGAGTGGGGTATTGTATCAAAGGCTTTTGCGAGGTCCAGGTAGGCTGTGTGGACCAGCTTTCCCTCGTCAATGGCCTTGGTGACTGTTTCAAAGAAATCGACGAGGTTCAAGAGGCAGGATCTGCCCTTAACAAAGCTGAACTGGGTAGGATCCAGTGTCTGCAGGTCCCCAATATCTTTATTTATAAGGTCCATGATGATCCTTTCCACAGCTTTGCAGACCAAGCTAGTGAGACTTATGGGGCGATAGTTTCCAGGATCCGTTGAGGCACCACCATTGTGGAGAGGGACCACTGTTGCTGTACGCCACTCATTGGGTACATATCCTGTAGTAAGGCTGAGATTGAACAGTAGTTTTAGGTTTGGGTTTAGCTCTTCTTGGAGTTCATGTAGGACGGAGCCCGGGACACCGTCTGGTCCCATTGATGCTGTGTTTCTTGCTTTGGAGAGGGCAGCTCTTAACTGAGCATCTGAGATGTCAGGGGGGGCAGCACTCTGCTGGGATAGATATTAGCCCTTTTGGTGGGGAGGGAGGGGAGACGTTTGCGCTGAACCTGTCAGCTAGGATGTTGGCAATGTCTGTGGGTTCGGTGTATTTTTTGTCATGTTGGACTAATTATGAGCATATCTGGGAATTCCCACCCAGGTTCCTAACATAACTAAAGAAAGCCTTGTGATTATCCTTAGTGTCCTGTGCAATTTTTCTCTCGAAGCTGGCCTTACACGATTTTATGAGTGCCCGTAGTTTTTTGCTAATACTGATCAGAGATGCCTTCCCTTTTTGGGATTTTGCTCTATCATGTAGTAGCTTCCTCCTTCTATTGTATAGTTTGTTTATGGCTGGGGTCCACCAGACAGGACATCTGCCGTTGGAGGATTGGGTCTTGGTTTTATTTGGGATTGCATGATCCATGCATTCCTGAAGGTGTTCATAGAATGCATTTATAAAGGATTTTATGGTCTGGGCAGATTATCCACAGGCCCGGGGGCTTTGAAGGATTCCACCTTGGTTTTGAGGAGTGTGAAATTTGCTTTAGAGAAGTTTTTCACTGTGGTTTTCTGGGCATGGGGTGGGGTCGGGATGTGAATATCCAGTGAGATTAGTTTATGGTCTGATCTTACCAGTGAGGGATACACTTCTGGTCTGGAGCATAGAGTCCCCATGTTGGTGATGATCAGGTCCAGTATGTTTTCCCCTCATGTGGGAGTGGTAACAAGTTGTTCCATAGCATTTGAGTTTATAAATTCTAGGAACCTTTGGGCTAGGGTGTTGGAGCTAGAGTAATGCTCCCAGCCTATGGTTGGGTATAATCCAATCATGCAGCACTCCTTGTGTAAAACTTTCTTAAATGGCGTTCATCTGAAGTAGCTAACTTAATTTGTGCAGCAACCTATGGGTATCGGATCTGACTTCGGATCCGAGCCGGCAGTTTTCAACAGCTTAGATCCGAGCTCCTAGCTCCTCCCCCTACCCATAAACCACTGCCAACCCTGACTGACCTCAGATCTAGTTTGCCGTGCTTGTCGTCAGCAGCTGGGTTTTCGAGCTCCAGGCTTGGTCGTTTGGTTTGTGAGGAAAAACAGAAAAATGTATTTCTTTTCTATCCCTTTAGTGTTAGTATGGTGTGTTTAGATCCCTTTGATCTGTAAACCCTAGTTTTAACTCTTACTTTAGTTATAATTTTCCTTCCCTCTCCCTCGCTGGTTCTTCAGGGTCTGAGTGCGTGTGTTGGGGCCTAACGAGTGTGTCCTCCTTAGCTTAAAATGTCTGAGGCCCCAAAACCAATCTTCTCCAAATGCACCGAGTGTGGCAATAAGCTTTCACCGGCTGATGGCCACACTCGGTGTGTTCTGTGCCTTGGGGTTGGACACCTTTCCTCTGGGTGTTCCATCTGTGCGGCGTTCAACCCCAGGGCACTTAAGGACCGGAGATCCAAGCTGATCCTGGCGGGTCTCTTGCCCCCGGATTTGGCTTCGGCCTCCGGTCCTACCGTGGCTTCCAACACGGCCTCGGCGGCGGCCACTCCTGCCTCTCTCCCCCCGGCCTGGACTCAACTTCCTGCTGTAGGCCCGGAGGAGAGGGAGGCCAGGAAAGACAAAAGGAGGGAGAAGCACCACAAGCGGAGGGCCGAGGCCTCCGCGTCGGCCCCCCCCCCCCCGGCTAAGCAGTCTTCTCCCTCCAGGGCTTCCCGGTCTCCTCCCTCTCGGATCCAGTCTCCCTGTTTTTCACCGGGTCCTGAGGAGGAGGAGACCCGATCTCCTTTGAGGTCATCGAGGCGGCACTCCTGACCCGCCTCGGTGGCCTCGTCGAGATCCACTCGCAGCCTTTCCGATGTGGATTTGGACCTGATGATGCGAAGGTTCCTCCAGGCCCAACTGGAGATGGGAGTGCTCCTGCCTCCCCCCCCCTCCCGGGGGGGAGCTCGACCCCTTTCTTTTCTCCGATAGCTCCTTCTCCGTCCTGCTTCGCGGGTTCGGAGCCTTCGGAGCCGGTCAGCCTTGGAACCGGGGGTGGGTCAGCATCGACAGTCTCGGGTACTTCTGCGCCAACGCTTCCCTCGTGCCTTTCGGGTCCATTTTTTGTCGGATCCAAGCTGTTGGAGCCGAGGGCTGAGCTTCGGATCAGCGGGTTTCAGTATGCCTTAGGCGCCGTCCAGGTCGGAGCATACTGGTCCGTCGGATCCGATCGCTTCGGCACCGGCCCCGGTCCGCCTGATGGATCCGAGTGAGGGTCTGCTCTCGGATCCCAGAGAGAGCGGCTCTCCCTCGGCATTCGACGTGGTGGAGAGGGCTCTGTCGACTGCTTCCAGGCCTCCGGTCCTTGTCACGGCTCCATCCCGCACTCCTTCTCTGTTGGGTCCGACTTCCATCACCCGGCCCCAGGGACAGCCTGCTTCAATGTCCCAGGTCATTTCCTTGGAACAGGATGTTGCTGGTGAGGCCTCCTCGGACAGCCCCCCAGAGGAGATCCCCCACAAGTGGAAGTGCAAGAGGAGGCACGTGGTCTCCCCTGAGTCCTTGACTGAAGACACAGATTTGGAGGAGGGGAAGGCTCCCCAAGGTCATCCCCCGAGGATGTCTCCTTTGGAGACATCATGGAAATGCTCCGGATCAGAGGCGGGTGGTCTGTCCCAAAGCTGACCTTGGATGAGTCTGTGTTCCTGGAGGCGTTTGAAGCAGGCCCTTCTACCTCTTGGGTGTCCCCTCCGGCCGACCCCCTGGTGGACCTGATTACCACCAGGGCGTGGAAGGAGCCGGGCACTGTGGAGCCAGTCCCGAAGCGCCCTGACAGGATCCTCAGTCCCCGTGCGGATAGGCCCCATTGGAGCAAGGTTCCCCCGGTAGATGCCATGTTGGTGGCGGCGGCCACTAAGAGGGAACTAGCTCAAGAGAGCCCCTCGGTCCACCCCCCGGGCAAGGAGTCCCGATCGCTGGACCGCTTAGGGAAACGGGTGTTTAGTTTAGCGTCCTTCTTGGTTAGGTCACTGAACTATATGGCACATGTTATTCGACTGCAGCGGGATCTCATTAAAGAATACGCTGCTTCGCCCCCGGAGTCCATGTCGGCAGAGGACAAACAGCTGTACTGCACCCGTATGGCCACTCTTAGGTCCATTTCCAATACCTCTGTGCAGCTACTATCCCATGCCACGGAGGGAGCCACTAGAGCCAGCGGAGCAGGCCTCGTCATGAGGCATTAGGCCTGGCTCCAGCATTGTGATTTTGCGGAACCCTTTAAGGCGTCATTCGCAAATGCCCCTTTTGATGGTTCTACCCTATTTGGGAAGACCGTTCGCGACATCTTGGTCCAGAGTCGGAGTCCGCTTCTCTGCTCCCCAGAGGTCCTTTTCCAAGAACCAAAAGGGACAGAAGAAGATGTGGTTCCAGAAGTCGCAACAGTCCCAGTCCATTCCGAATCCCCAGTCCTTCCGCGGCAGAGGAGGACAGGGAGGACGCCACCCTAGAGGCAGAGGGGGCCCGAAGAACTTTGGGTCCAGAGAACCCTTCTCTAATCGGCTCACCTGGGCATCCCTGAGGGGTTGCCCGACTGCTCCACTCTGGAGGCAGTCGGGGGACGTTTCTCGAGGCACCTGGCAGCTTGGGAGTCCATCACAGCAGACCGCTGGGTGATTCGCATCATATCCAGAGGTTACCAGATTCCCTTCTCTTACCCCCCTCTCTTCCCCAAGCACCTCCCCGATGTCCCACCCGATCAGAGGGAGGCCGCAGCTGCGGAAATTCAGCAGCTCCTAGAAAAAAGAGTCATCCAACACGTCCCCCCAGACCAGCTCGGATCGGGTTATTACTCCAGGTTCTTTTTGGTGCCAAAAAAGACGGGGGACTTGAGGCCAATCCTCGATCTCTCCCTCTTGAACCTGTCAGTAACCAAAGAGAAGTTCCAGATGGTCACGCTTCAATCCATTCTCCCCCTATTACGGGAGAACGATTGGATGTTCTCTATAGACCTCAAGGATGCGTACTACCACATTCTCATGGACAGACGATCCAGGAAGTTTCTCCGCTTCCGGCTAGGAGCCAGTCATTACCAATTCAGGGCTCTCCCCTTTGGTCTCACCTCAGCCCCCAGGGTGTTCACCAAAGTGTTAGCAGTGATAGCGGCCCACCTGAGGCTCCAGGGAATTCAGGTTTTTCCGTACCTGGATGACTGGCTCCTGACCGCCCCGACAAGGCATCTACTCTGCACAGCCAGGAACTATTTTCTTCGCCTTGCTCCCTGGCTAGGGATCACAATAAATATGGACAAATCTTCTCTCACCCCGACTCGGGTCATAGATTTTATTGGGGCCAGGTTAAACACAATCAATCTTGTAGCCTTCTTAACCCCAGAACGACTTCGGACCCTGAGGCTTCATGTGCGGACCATCCTTCAATCTTCAGCTCCTCCTGCGGAATTGGTCCTGAGGGCTCTAGGCTCAATGGCAGCGACAATCAACTTATTGCCAATGGCACGTCTGAACATGAGGGTCTTGCAATGGACCCTCCAAGTCCAGTGATCTTTTCATCACTACCCTCTGAGTCATCCCATTCCCCTCAGCAGGGCTTGCAAGAGGGCTCTCGTATGGTGGCTGCAATCTCCGGACCTCCACACGGGACGCCCCTTCTCTATGGCCCCTCCCCTTACCACAGTGACCACGAACACCTCTTGCCTTGGGTGTGGGGGGGGGCACTCTTCGTGCAGGACTGTCCAAGGCACGTGGAACAACATGGAGACCCCTTTGCATATCAGTGTCCTAGAGATGAGGGCAGTGCTATTAGCATTGCAAGCACTTCAGGCCCTTCTTCCTGTAGGGACGATTGCGATCCAGACGGACAACATGTCGGTTGTCTGTTACATCAACAAACGGGGGAACCAGGTCTTACCCACTCTGTCGAGAGGCCATGAGAGTGTGGGAATGGGCGATCTCCACCAACTGTTTTCTCATTGCAACGCACCTTTCAGGATGGTCCAACATTCTGGCGGACAGACTCAGTCGCACCATCCTTTCCCCTTACGGGTGGTCTCTCAATCCGCATGTAGCAAATCAGATTTTTGCCAAGTGGGGGCAGCCCGGTTGCGATTTTGTTCGCCTCTCCTTCAAACACCAAATGCAACAGCTATTTCGCTTTAATTCCCCAAGTCGGGGAATCCCCGAGAGACGCTCTGGTGCATGCTTGGCCTCCCGGTCTGCTTTATGCTTATCCACCTCTCCCCCTGATGCTAAAGTTTCTACAGAAAGCCAGTCGGTTGGGGAGCAGGATTATCTTCATTGCCCCATTCTGGCCTTGTCAAACCTGGTTTCCTTACCTTTGGTCTCATCTGGTGAATCCTCCTTGGATTCTAGATTCCCTCCCGGATCTGATTTCCCACCCTCTGGGTCTCCCAATCAAGAACCTGGTCAGTCTCAAGCTCACAACTTGGCTGCTCCAGTTCCACTCGTAGCTAGGACTCCCGGCATCTCTTCCCCAGTCAAAGCTATTCTAGTAGCAGCCCACAAACCTTCTAACCTTCTACTAGGAAGATTTACAGTAGCAAATGGAAACGTTTCACTATTTGGGTGGAACGTCAAAACTTGGATCCCTTCACAACTCTTTTACCTGCTGTGTTAGACTTCTTGTCAGGACTGTTTCACCAGGGGGCTAGCTGTTCCACCGTCAAGGTTCAACTAGCAGTTATCTCTCACTACCATGTCGGACATGATCTGTGTCCCTTGATCACTTCAAAACTGTGCAAGACCTTTCTGAAGGGCACCTTCCTGCTCAGATCTCCGGTAAAGGAAGTGGTACCTCTGTGGGATTTGACGTTAGTGCTTCAGGCCTTGACAGCTTCCCCCTTGGAGCCTGCAGCTTCAGTGGATCTCAAGTATTTGTCTTAGAAGACGGCCTTTCTCGTCGCCATCACTTCGGCTAGAAGAGTTTCTGAAATTCAAGCCCTTTGTGTGAAACCCCCGTATCTAAACTTCCACAAGGATAGAGTTTACCTCAGGACCAATCCCTCTTTTCTCCCTATGGTTGCTTCCGAGTCAAATATCAATCAGTCCATTAACCTGCCAGTTTTCTTTCCCAGCTATCAGAACAAAGGGGAATACAAACTACACCTTTTGGATGTGCATAGACAACTTCGATTTTACAGGACATCTGGTCATAGGCAATCCGACCAGTTGTTAGTCTTCTTTGCCAAAATAAATTTGGGTAAATCGGTATCTAAAGTCACATTGTCTCGATGGATCTCGCAATGTATTCTTTTGGCTTATGAAAGTTCTGGTAGGCCCGCACCTCAGGGAGTCCATGCCCACTCTACCCGATCTATGTCTACCTCTGCTGCCTTTAGATCCAGGGTATCCTTAGATGATATTTGTTCGGCTGCCACTTGGGCCTCATCTCATACCTTTATCAACCATTATAAGCTGGATATTATCTTCAGAGGGAGAGCATCCTTTGGCTCTGCAGTGCTCCGGAACATCCTTCCATGATGGCCGCCCAAGGTTCAGGTAGCTGGGGACTCTGTCCCATAGGTTGCTACACAAATGAAGTCAGCTACTTCAGATTAAGAAGTTATGTACTCACCATAACGTTCCATCTGAATAGATAAACTTAATTTGTCAGCAACCGTCCCCCCCTCCTTCCCCCTGACCTTTGATTGTTCACATTTGTTGTCTTCAGAGATGGTCTTTGAGATTGATCAATCTTTAGCAGTTGCTGCTTTGGGGGCAAACTTGATCTGAGGTCAGTCAGGGTTGGCAGGGGGTTATGGGTAGGGGAGGAGCTAGGAGCTTGGATCGAAGCTGTTGAAAACTGCCGGCTCGGATCCGAAGTCGGATCCGATACCCATAGGTTTCCGACAAATGAAGTTTATCTACTCAGGTGGAACGTTATGGTGAGTACATAACTTCTTATTCTTCTCAGGCCTCCAGTCAAAGAACCATTGGAACCCTAGGACTTAAACTTAGTCCTCTCATCTTTGCTATCTGCACCTTTTGAGTCATCCTCGTCGTCAGACCTAAAATTGCTGTCATGGAAGACATTATTCTTATTAGCCATAACATCTGCTAGGAGAGTTTCAGAACTGCAAGCTCTACCTATTCAACCTCCTTACATTATTTTTCACAAGGATAGAGTCTCTCTCAGGACAAAACCCTCCTTTCTTCCCAATCTGAATACTACTATTGAGCTACCTGTGTTTTTTCCAAACCACTCTAATAAATCAGAGTATAGACTACACCAGCTAGATGTTCACAGAATACTCAGGTTTTATCTACACAGGACTAAAGAATTCAGAAAATCCGATCAACTTTTTGTTTCCTTTTCTGACAAAAAGAAAGGCTTGCCTGCTTCTAAGATTACTCTTTCAAAATGGCTTTCAGATTGCATACCCTTTGCTTATCAACAAGCTGGCAAACAATTACCTGTCAAAGTTAAAGGTCGCTCTACTAGGGCTGTAACTACTTCATGTGCCTTTAGATCTAGGCTCCCAATTGATACTATTTGTGCAGCAGCCACTTGGGCAAGACCACATACGTTTGTCACTCATTACAAATTGGATTTGGCCTCCCAGGACAGGTCTTCCTTTGGGTCCACTGTGCTGAAGAGTCTCTTCCCTTGAGCCACGCAGGTTATAGGTGCTATGGACGCTATCCCATCCAGCAAGAATTACGGCGATATAGGACTACATAACATAAAGAAGTTATGTATTTACCATAACGTTCCATGTTTGTAGTCCATCTCGCCTATATTCTTGCTTCCCTCCCTCCAACCTTTGGGGGATCTGGTGGACTATTCTGGTGCTGCTTGACATGCTTCTGTTTTGTTGTCCACCTGGCATGAATTATATTTCTAAATTCTGTACTGTCTTTATGCAGCTCTTATATTGGTCTTACCTGATAGGTATTTATTGCTTTCTTGCAAACTAGATCTGGGGATTTGCCGTGAGGCACCATGGGATAGGGGCTTACCTCGAGCCAGTAAAAGCACTCAAGCTTTGGTATCGGCCGAGTCGGAGCCGAATATCGGCTCCGAACCCATCCAGCCAGAATATAGACGAGATGGACTACAAACATCTAACGTTATGGTAAGTACATAACTTTTTTCTATAATCAAATTTCATATGAGGATTTTTCAGTGAATGTTAGAAACACAGTGGTCGATTCTTTACTAGAGCATGTAAGCACAAATTATAATCACTCGGGCATGCAAGAGATACCTCTGGTGGTGGATTCAGTCAGATCACATTCTACAAGGCTGACCTTTCATTCTCCCTCAACCCAAAGCCATAGTGATCACGGGCACTTCCTAGATTGGGTGGGAGGCACTTCCTGGGGAAAACAGTCCAAGGCACTTGGTCCTCCGAAGAGGCCAATTTGCATATCAATGTCCTAGAAATGAGAGGAGTGCTCTTATCGTTGCGGGCCTTCCAGGACGCTCTTCCTTTAGGGACATTTGCAATTCAAACAGGCAATATGTCAGTGAATTGGTACATCAGCAAACAAGGAGGAACCAGATTTTACACCCTGCGTCAAGAAGCGCTCAGAGTGTGGCAATGGGTGATCTCATCCAACTGCTTTCTTATAGTGACGCACTTTCCAGGGAAGTTTAATATGATAGCAGACAAATTGAGCAGGTCCATTCTTCTATCTCATGAGTGGTCTCTCAATATGAAAGTGACAGTAGTAATTTTCTGTCAGTGGGGCAAGCCTTGCTGTGATCTTTTTGCTTCTCCCCTAAACAACAAATGCAGCAGCTAAGCAGCTACTTTGTCCTAATCTCCTCTTTGGGGGGAATCACCGAGGGATACTCCATGATTGTCCCCCCAGTCTACTTTATGCTTACCTGCCAATTCCCCTAATTCAAAGATTCCTGCCGAAAGCTGCCAGGTTGAAGAGCAAGGTCATCCTCATTGCACCTTACTGGCCTCGACAGATTTGGTTCCCCTTTCTATGGCCTCATCTACTTTACCAGCCTTGGATTCCAGTTCCTGTTCCAGACCTTCTGTCTCACCCGAGAGGTATGATTCATCTGGATATTTCAAACCTCAAGCTGACAGTGTGGTTTCCCCGATTCCGTAAATAGCCAAATAACCTATCCTGTCTTCCTTTGTCTGTTATATTCTTTTGTCTTCTCATAAGCCTTCTACAGGAAGACTTTACACAAGTAAGTGGAAAAGGTTTGTTTACTGGGCACAACAAAAATAGATTGACCCCATTCTCAGCTCCTTTTCAAAGTATACTTGAATTTTTGCATCAGTTTTCAATGATGGAGCTAGCTCCTCCACAATTAAAGTTCAGTTAGCAGCAATCTCTAATTTTCATGTTGGATGTGAGAATTCTCTGTGGCTTCTTCTAAACTTTGTAAAGCATTTTTGAGAGGCACATTTCTGCCATACTGCTCAGCTGTACAGATTTTTGCCTCATTTTTTTGACAATTTTTCATAAAATTGCGGTTTTCTGGCAAATTAGTGACAAATCATTAACGACTGAAGTTAGAAAATAATGACATACATTTAAGTTTCAGAATTCATACCCTTCAGAAAATTCATGCTAATGCAAAACCTGTTAATCTGATGCTGTCAGTCTTCGTTCATTCTTGATGAATGGGACTCTGTTTTGATCCTAGGAGCAGTCTCGGCCGTTATACATCTCGCGCCTGCCAAAAAACTCTCGAACTAAAACTCTACCCACAATTCTCCTCTCTCCATTACCTCAGATCTCATTTGCCACTCTGTCAGCAAGACGCATCAGTTGTTGCTCTCGGCTAAGTTTTTAAAATTTTTTTTATAATTAAGCTAATTCCTTGTTCTTTTTGTTTGCTGTCTATATACATATATTTTATCCCTTTGTGTTTGCATTTTCTACCCTATACCTTTGGTAATTTCCGTTACCATTGCTGGTAACTGCCTCTCTCACCTTTCTTACCTTTCTGGTAATTCTTAGTACCATCATTGGTACTTCTTTTCTTCTTTTTTTAATACCTTTTGGTATTTCTCCACTACCATCGTTGGTAGACCTTCTGTCTATCCTTGGTGTGTGTGTGTGTGTGTGTGTGTGTGTGTGTGTGTGTGTGTGTGTGTGTGTGTGTGTGTAGTTAGCACTTGTTATCCTTTAAATGCTAATTCTTAAAATGGCAAACATTAATGCACTTCTGGATTTAAACAGTGCTAAGACTGTGGAAGAAAGATTCCCAATTCTGATGAGCATCTTTCATGTGTTTATTGTCTAGGAGCTCCACATCTCGACCTAAATTGCGACATCTGCCAGGCCTTTTGTAACCGGGCCTTGGTCAAGCATCGTATTAAGCTCATTTTGAAGGGCTTGTTGAAAACTACTTTTAGTGAAGCTTTGTCTAAATCTGATTCACCTCCGAAATCAGACTTTCCAAAAAGAAGGGACATTTAGTACCTGTGTCCTCCATGGCACCGGTGACCCAAAAAACATAAGGCTCTGATTCCAACTACCTTCACGGAACCGAAAGCTAAGGTACCGAAACTACAAATTCAAGAATCCTTGGCACCGACTACTGCTACTACGTGTCTTCGGCACCAGCATCTTTGGTTTCCTTCTCTGTGCCAACTTCTCCTACGGCCCCTCAGCAGCCTGTACCCACCCCCCTCGGTTCTGAAACCAGATCTGCATCTTCCACCCAGGACGAGGTATTCACCTTCCACAGACCACTTTGTGGGTCAGCTCCCCAGTCCCTTTCTGGAATGAACAGAGTCTTCTTCAGGTTTATCCGTTTGATCCTCCAGGTGTCTTTCCGAGATTGATATTGTAAGACTGTTGGATTAGCTGTCGGTGGCCAGAGGTGTCCCTACCCCTTCTCAGGCCTCTCTCCCCACTGGAGTTGAGGTACCTTCTCCAAGGACTCCTACGCTATCTCCTCCTCTGACTTCCACTTGAGCTTTGGAGCCCAGCACTTTGATTCCCCCAGTACCAGCTGTTCCAGTGCCATTAGGCATCCCTATCTTGGCAGCAGATATTGCTCTGACTTCTTCGCTTCCCTCCTCGTAACTGACATATTCTCAGGGCCGAGACTCCACTGCTGGGTTCGAGGGTCTCGGATCGGCTTCTGTTTTTTATTTGGAGCCGACTTTGGCTCTCAGGATTTTGTTGGTTGCGGGTCCTTTCACGGCTCCTGCTTTGGAGGATGGACTCTCAGAGCGGCGTGTCACCTTGGTTCCGAGGTAATCTTTCTCGGTTCCGGGCTTCCTCTCCTCTTCAAAGGGCCCTGCCTTCCAGGTTATAGAGCGGGCTTTAGCCTCTGCAGGCTCCCAGCTGGTCCCTCCTGCACTGGACTGTCACATTACCATATCTTCTGGTCCAGAGCTGACACTAACCTCTATGACAGGACAGCAAGCACTGAGACTTCAAGGTACCCCTGAACAGGGACCCTCTTCTTCAGAGTCTTCTTCAGAGATTCCTGCTGAGGACCCCCCCCCCCCAGTAAGAAGACATGCAAGAGGAATCACTTAGATTCTCCGGAAGAATCTGTCACTGAGAACATGGATTTTGATAAAGGGGAAGGTTCCCTCCGGTCACCAAAGGAGACATCCTCGAGATCCTCAAACAGAGGGGTAACTGGAACCCCCAAGACCTGCCCTCACAGGAATCTGTGTACTTGCAAGTATTCAGTGCTCGACCATCTACTTCCTGGATGACCCCACTGACTATCCTAAGTTGATCCCAAGCAGGCTTGGAAGGCTCCTGACTCCATAGAGCCTATTCCCCGGAAACCAGACAAAATTCTATCTCTGCGGGAGGGCCACTAATATTGAGCCAATGTTTAGCAGTATATGCCATGGTGACGACTGCTGCCTCCAAGAAGGATCTCATCGACGAGAGTCCTACTTTACATCCTCCTAACCATGAGTCTAGGATAATGGACAGATTTGGAAAGTGGGTCTACGCTTCATCGGGGTCTGTATTATGCGATTGAAGAGACTTTTCATCGAACGCGAAATATTTGAACCCAAAACATCGAAAACATTAAACCGCGAACAACCACGTCCGTAAATTTTTTCCTATGGAAAAAATTCACATGGCCACAAACAAACTACACAAACATCACAATCATATATACCAACTCCGAGATTGCTCAGCAGTGGAGAATAGGGCAAACCGCGAGAGCTGGCAACTGAATTTTTCCCTAGGAAAAAATTTGTGGACGTGGCTGTTCGGGGTTTAGTGTTTTTCGATGTTTTGGATTTGAATATTATCTGTTCGAAGAATAGTCTCTTCGATCACGTAATAAGGAACCCTTCAACGACCCATGCTCTCAGGTCCTTGAACTTTATGGCACATTTTACTAGACTCCAGAGAGAACTGATTAAGGAGTTACTGGATACTGTTGCTGGAGCTGTGTCTAATGAGTTGCAGGATGAGGTGACCCCTCAGCTAGCCACCCTGGAGTGTATATTAAACTTGTCCATGCGGCTTGTTGTACACACAGCCAAAGGCACGACCAGAGCAGTGAGTTCTGGCATTGATATAAGGCGCCATGCCTGGATGCGCTTGTGTGAATTGGCGGAGCCCTTCAGGTCTTGCTTCGTCAATGCTCCTTTTGACGGATCATCTTTGCCCGTCCCCAAGGTGAAGGGCACACTAGCCAGGTGTGAAAAGGATGGAAGGACCCTGTCTGCTGTGGGATTCGTTTTCCTGCTCCTCAGCGATCCTACTCCAGGAATCAGAGGAGTGGAAAGATGTGGTTCAAAAAGTTCCAGGGGCCTTTCCAGGACAAAGGTGGCGGTGGCTCCCCTCGGGGCAGAGAGGGGGGCTCAGATGGAAGACGCCAATCACAAGGCAGAGGTGGCCCGCAAAAAACAGGCTCCAGAGACTCCTTCTCTGGACAACCCTACCAGTGCTCCTGAAAGGAGGCCTGATTGCTTTCCTCTAGAAGCAGTCGGGGGAAGACTCTCACTGTACTCGACAGCCTGGTGACAAATAACCTCCATTACTTGGGTTCAGAGAATTATTACCAGAGGCTATCACATCCCTTTTACCCTTTTCCCGAGATCACTGAGAAAAATTCTCAATGTTCCACCCAATCAAAGACATCAAGCAGCTATAGAAGTTCAAATGCTGCTAGAAAAAATAGTCAACTAAGAAGTCCCACCAGACCAGATAGGATCTGGATTTTACTCCAGGTTCTTTTTAGTGCCAAAGAAGATGGTGGACTGGAGGCTGATATTTGACCTCAGCCTTCTGAACAAGTTTGTTCAGCAGACAAAATTCCAGATGGTCATGGTTCAGTCTATTCCTCCCTTTCTAGGAAAAATGATTGGATGTGCTCTAGAGAGACCTTCAAGACATGTATTACACATAAAGATGGACAAATTCTCAAGAATGTATCTCTGCTTTTGGCTAGGGGGCAGTCATTATCAGTTCAGAGCTCTGTCCTTTGGCCTCACCATAGCCCCCAAGGTGTTTACCAAATGCATGGCAGCAGTCACAGCTCACGTGAGGCTACACGGATTCCGGGTATTTCCTTTTCTAGATGACTGGCTCCTCCTTGCCCCTACCAGGCATCTACTACTTCAAGCCACAGACTTCATCATACATTTGTTCAGTGCCCTGGGCATAACAGCCAACAAAGAAAAGTCACAGCTATATCCCACTCAGGACCTGGAATTCATAGGAGCCCACCTCAACATGGTTTCAGGTATAGCTTCTCTACCCTTTCAGAGGCTCCAAAAGATAAGGTCTCAAGTACAACTCGTTTTAGTTAAAGACAAAGTGCCTACTCTATTTGTCCTTCAAGCCCTAGGATCTATGGCAGCGGCCATCACCTTGGTTTCCTTGGTGAGATTTCACATGAGGATACTTCAGTGGCTTCTGGCCTCCCAGTGGTCCATCCTATCTCATCCGATGACACACTTGGTCTTAGTAACAGGCTGATGCAAAAAGGATCTATCCTGGTGGATGCAACCAGAAGAAATCCTAATGGGCTGTCCCTTTGTTCCTCAACAACCCAAGGCTATAGTGACCACAGACGCCTCCCGGATGGGATGGGGAGGGCATTATCTGGGAAGAACAGTCCAAGGCACTTGGTCTCCACTAGAGGCCAACTTCCACATCAATGTTCTGGAAATGAGAGCAGTGCTTCTAGAGTTACAAGTCTTTCAATCAAGTTGCGATCCAATTAGACAACATGTCAGTGGTGTGGTACATCAACAACCAGGGTGCAACCAAATCCTACACCCTTTGCTGGGAAGCTGTCAGGGTGTGGCAGTGGGTGATATCTTCCAACCGCTTTCTTGTGGCAATGCATATCCTGGGGAGTTCCAACGTGATAGCGGACAGGTTGAGCAGACACATTCTTCTGCCTTATGAGTGGGTTCTCAATCCCAAAGTGGCAAAGGAAATCTTTTGCTGATGGGGCCAGCCTTGCTGTGACCTCTTTGTCGCCCCAATGAACATCAAATGCAACAGCTATTTTGCCCTAATTCCCCCTCAGGGGGAGTCCCTGAGAGACTGTGTCCTTCTCGATTGACCCTCAGGTCTTCTTTATGCCTCTTCTCCCTTTACCCTCTTACCGCTCTTCCTAAAGAAATCCCAAAGAGTGTGAAGCAAAGTGATCCTCATTGCTTCCTTCTAGCCCAGGCAAATTTGTTTTTTCTTTTTATGGCCTCACTTTATTTACCATCCGTGCATTCTGGACCCAGTTCCAGACCTGCTGTCTCACCCGCAGGGATTGGTGCATCCTGATCTATGCACTCTCACACAGCTTGGTTCTTCCAATTCCATTGATCACCAGGCAGAATAATATAACTTCCGCAGTACAAAAGGTTCTGCTGACTTCCAGTAGACCTTCCACCAGGAGACTTTATTCCAGTAAATAGAAGAGATTTTCAGTTTGGGACTCTGAAAACAATTTAGATCCCTTTTTGGCACATGTTGAAAAGGTTTTGCAGTTTGTAGCTGCCTTTTTTGACCAAGGAGCCTCTGCCTCCACCATTAGAATCTAGTTAGCAGCCACTTCCAATTTTCACAATGGCTATGACAACCATTCTTTAATTTATCATCACCTGTGCAAGGTCTTTGTCAAAGGTGCCTTACGTCTAAAACCTCCTTTCAGTGATCCTTAGCTCTGTGGGATCTAACCTTGGTTCTGCAATATTTAGTACTACTTTCCTTTGAACCAGCAGCTACTTGCCATCTTAAATTCCATTCCTGGAAAACTCTTTTTCTAGTAGCCATCACTTTTGCCAGAGTGTCCGAGATCCAGGCATTGTGTGCAAAACCCCCATATATCATTTTTCATAAAGGCAAGGTGTCGCTGAGAACTAACCCTTCCTTTCTTCCTAAGGTAGTTTCTGAACCCAATATTAATCAAACTATTGAGTTACCAGTTTTCTTCCCAAACTTTTCCAACAAAGGTGAATATTGCTTACACTTACTGGATGTACATAGGCAACTACATTTTTACTTTAACAGGACTAAAGAGTTCAGGAAATCAGATCAATTGTTTATTTCTTTTTCTGGACCAACAGTGGGAAAAGCTGTACCTAAAGTGACCTTATCTAAATGGCTGAGAAGTAGTGTTACTTTCATTTATACACATAACAACCAGAAGTTGCCTGCGCCTGTTAAAGCGCATTCAACCAGATCAGTTGCCACATCAGCTGTTTTTCACACAAAAACTTCTATGGATGAAATATGTGCAGCTGCAACATGGGCTACACCTCATACCTTTATCACTCATTGCAAATTGTATATGGTCTCCAGGGGAAGAGCATCCTTTGGCTCGAGGTTCTTAGGAATATCCTTCCATAAGGCCACCCTGGAACTAAAGTAGCTGGGGACTCTGTCCCATTCGTCAAGAATAAAGGAAGATTGACAACATTAGATAAAGAAGTTATGTACTCACCATAACATTCCATCTGTGTTGTCGATCTTTCATTCTTGACATCCCACCCACATTCCCCCCTGTAGATTTCTTGGAGGATTGAACCCTTGTCTGGATCTTCCTTAGGGTTTTTACCTTGGACATTGCTTCTGCTTACCATTTTTTTGTACACTGTTGCTATGGTCTGCAAACTCGATCTGAGGTAGTTGAGAGAGGGGCATTATGGGTAGAGTCTTAGCTCGAGAGCTTTTTGGTTGTTGCAAGCTGTATAACAGAGCTAGTTCTGTGGATCGGAGCCGAGTCCCATTCGTCAAGAATGAACAGAGATCAACAACACATATGGAACGTTATGGTGAGTACATAACTTCTTTTTCTATCAACTTTCTAAGTTTGTTAGAGCAGTATTTAAAATTGTCCCTATTTTTGGGCCTTTGCCCCCCTTTTATTTATGGCTTTGTCCAGATTTCTTGCTCTAAGAGGTTGAGAGGTATGACTCCTGTTAAGACCCCTATACAAAGATCATACTCCCTTCATGGGATTTGAACTGCAGCGGTAGCGTTGTTGCCTCACAGCAAGAGGTTCTCCCGTTCGATTCTCGGCTGGAGTGCGGGGAGTGCCTTCTGTGTGGAGTCTGCATGTCCTCCCCGCGGTTGGGTGGGCGTTCGAAAGCCATGCGTAAATGGGCGTGCCTTCGTTGAAGGTTGAACATCAAGCTGGCACCTCGGTGTTCGTGAAAATCTACTGACAATCATTAGCAGACCAGAGTTCTGCTGTGGCGACCCCTAACCGGGAAAAGCCGAAAGACAACAACTGCAGGCCTTAATTTAGTCTCCCTTTGAACCAGCAGACAAATGTGAGCTTAAGTTCCTGACCGGGAAAACTATTTTTTCTAGTGGCCATTACCTCTACTAGAAGAAATTCAAAACTTGCAGCATTGTCCTCCAAGCCTCCCTACTTGATCTTTCAGAAGGATAGAGTCACATTATGTACCTATGTGTCTTTCCTTTCTAAGGTGAGTGTCCGAATCCAGTATCAATAGGTACATTAATTTGCTAGTTTTCTTTCCTAACTTTGAGAACAAAGGTGACTATATGTTATATCTATTAGATGTAGCTTCCCAAAAACATAAGTTGCCTGTTTTTTTTTCTTGATTATACTATATACTGCACTTTTTACTGTGTTCTGCTTATTTAATGCTTTAGTTTAATACTGTAAGCTAAACCGCATTGTTGGTACTGCATCTGTTTGCCTTACTGTACCTGTTAAATTGAATTTTGTTGCTGTTTTCACTGTTGCAAAGCTGTTTTTTTTCTTGCTATTTTCACTTTTTGCATAGCATCTGTTCTGTTTGTTCTGTTTTCCTGCCAAGCAGTGTTTTAAATAACTGATTTGTTCGCTGTTTAAAACATTCTTTACTGTCTTCTTGCTGTTTTCCTGCTGTTTAACACATTTTTTAGTGTCTCACTGCTGCTGCTGTTTTTCTGCTGTTTAAAACATTTTTTAGTGTTTCCCGCTTAATTTAGTGTAGCTGGTAGCTATAGCATAGTCCAGATACAGGTTTGCTGCATTTGGGTCTGTTTGTAGTGGTTGTTGTATTCAGAGGACATTTTCCAAGCCATCTTTGATTAGAAGGGGCCCTTCTGCACCCTTGTGAGAGAAGTGTGCTGATTGGAACCTGTCTCGTGAAGGGTGATTGGTTTAGGACTTGGAGTATGCACCCTTATTAGTTCTTTTGAGCTTGCTAAAGGTTTTTATTTTATTTATTTATTTTTTTAAGTTTTTAGTTTCTGGAATTTAAGCCCTGTGTTTGAGCGGGTCACTGGTTGCCGCGGTGGTACGGCGGTAGTGTTACATCACAGCAAGAAGTTCTCCCGTTCGATTCTCTGTTGGGCTTGGGGGTGCCTTCTGTGTGGAGTCTGCATGCTCTCCCCGCGGTTGGGTAGCGTTCGAAAGACATGCTTGCGTAAATGAGCGTGCCTTCGTTGAAGGTTGGGCGTCGAGCTGCCACCTCAGCGTTTCGTAAAAATCTACTGCCAATCATTAGTGAACCGGAGTTCTGCTGTGGCGACCCCTTACCGGGAAAAGCCGAAAGACAAACAACAATTTGAGCGGGTTTCATTTTGTCTGCACGTTGTGCAGCACTGTAGATTGCAGCACAATTGTGTGCCATAGCTGGACAGATGATTTCGGCAATTTTTTATATACAAATGTAGTACAGTTGTGTAGTCCTCATATTTAATACATCTCTGATCTAAGAAGTAGTGCTAGTGAGCTGTGACCTATTAAACCACCAGACAAACCTCATCAAAAATACCCATCTACAGAGCACCTCCTAGATCAGACCTGAAAGCACCCCCTTTGTGATAACAGTCCTTCAAACCTAGCATTATGGACAGTTGGGACTACCATTGTTTCTCCTACCAGCCTTGTTGACTTGGGTCTCCTGAGGCAGTGTAGCAACTGTCTCATGTACACTGACAATCCTGTACTAATAACTCACTCAAGTACAGAGTGTGAGAGATGTATCTACACCAAGAATCTTGAATCCCTGCTCTCTCGCACTCAAAACAATAACATTGAAGTGGTTGTCAACTCGCCCACCACTACTCATGCACATAGTACCAGTATTCATACACACAGTATGCATCCAACATATAAATCAGCATATGCGGAGGTTCTCTCAAAAAAATTAACAAAACACCAGAGACCTCCAGAACAACAGACTGCTACAACTAACACAGTTCCCACAGCACGTAAGACACATAGCAACATCAGTGTCTCACCTACCAAGCCTTTAAGGCGTAACACTCAAAAAATAGTTTTTCTTGTCATTGGAGATTCCAGAGTGAGACACACGGATGTCCCACTCACCAGACTAGATAAGGAGAAAGTCACGCTCAGCTGCCTGTCCAGTGCCAGAATTCATCAGATCACGCATGCACTCATGTCTGCAAGCAACAAGTACCATTATGACTCTGTCATAGCTCATGTTGGAGTGAACGACCTGAGATGTACCTCACTGGACTATATGAAGAGAGACATGATTGAGCTCTTCGAGTATGTGTCTCAGGCAGGTATGTCCTTAGCCTTGAGCAGCATATTACCCCACCTAGAATGATGCCACAGTATAAACAAAAAATGATCGATTTTGGTAATTGGCTTAGTTTGTAGTGTCATTCAGAAGGAATCCAGTTTTTGTCAGACTGGGGCAACATGGTCATCAAACCTAACTGCTTAGTCAGAGACGGTGTGCACCTGCACCACTAGGCTTTTGGCTGCTGGCAAAGGCTCTTGCCTACCCCATAGTGCCTTTTTAGGCAAGGTCTCAAAAACAAAATTGCTGACGTCAAAATTGCCAACCTTAACAAAATAAGGGTTATGCTGCTAAACGCTAGGAGTTAAACCAAAAACTGCAGACCCTGGAAGCACTTGTATTTCTGGGGGATGTAGATGTCTGTACAGTTACAGAAACCTGGTTCAAGGCCTCACAGAATTCCCAGGCCTTGCAAGGCTACAATGTCTACCACACCTTCAGTCCACAAAACGAACATGTGAGAACTAAAGGAGGCAGTGTTTCTATCTATATTAGAGATAAATTCACCTCCCAAGTACTTAGACTGGCCAACCCCATGGAGTTACTTTGTGTTCAGGTTACTGTGAGTAAGACCCCCATTCAAGACATAGCTAGTTATAGATCCCCTACATGGATCATGATGTGCACAAAGTCTACTTGACCAAACTGGAGTCGGTCCAAATATTGCCAAACACTCTGGTCATGTGGGATTTCAGTTATCCCACCATCAACTGGGGAAACCTACTCTAGCCCTAACTTAGTAGCTCAAAAGTTCCTTGACTTTAACTAATGCTCTGAAACAAATTGTTAAAACCCCTTCAAGAGGAGCAAACATACTAGATCTGGTTCTCAGTAGCATGACAAACAGATGCACCACCTCAACTGGTTAAATCTGACCACAGATCAGTCGCCTTCAAACTGGCACTAACACCAGAACTCAAAAAGGGCGAAGTTAAACTTAAAAACTTCACCAAAGCAAACTATACCCTCTTAGTGGAAGGTATAAATGCATTCCAAGCCCTAACCCTGTCTGGATGTGGTAACTACACCAAAGCTTATACTAAAACCCTGTACAATCACTTGTATAAGTGTATAGACTCTGCTGTTCCAGAGAGAATCAAAGCCAGAGCCCCAATTAAAAAAGCCACCCTGATGTACATCCAGCATCAAAAACTTTACAACAAATGCAAAAAGTCGCTGCCTAAGAAAACGAACGCAAGGCCCCAACAATGGAAAAGCACCCTCTTCAGCCTCAGCAGGCATATAAGACAACATGTCAACTCCTGTAAGGGTAACTTTGAGGAAAAACTTAGGAGTCACAGCCAAGGATAATCATAAGGGCTTTTACAGCTATGTACATAGCTTAAAAGGTTAGGATCATACCTCTCAACCGTACTGAATTCCTCGGTGTTTACCGGTATTTTGTGGGTAAAATAATGGGGTGCCACAAATTCCTGAGTGGACCCATTGATTCACGATTTTTTAAAAATGATTTATTTATTTATTTGTTTTTTTTTTGTCTAACTTTAAATTTATGGCTGATGTTACAACGCATCACCAGCCTACAGGGAGCGTGCGTGAATGACATAGGTTCATAGGTAGGTACTAGGCTATCGGCCCTGGGGCCTATACAAGCCCAGCCAAAAAAGGTACCCTGGCTTTTGCCATCCAAGAGAATTATTTTCCTGTGCCACTGTCGAGCAGAACCACAGAGGTGATCCCTGGGGTGAATTTCCTATTTCCCATCCAGTCATCAAGATTTTTCTTGAAGAGTGCTAATGAGGAGCTTTGTTTGATATAGATAGGTAGTTTATTCCAGAGTATGGGAAGTCTCTGGGACAGGAATCTATCCCTCCGGCATGTTCTGTTTATTGTGGTGACAAGGTTTAGGTCCCTAGAGAGTGTAGCTCAGAGGGATTGGGATTTCTTTAAGTGGAGCATGTCCAACAGCTCTGGGTTTGACATAGCTTTGTATGTTAGGCAGAGATCACCTCTGAGTAGGTGATATGCGACGGAGTAAAGCTGGAGTTTTTTGAGACGGTCTGCGTAGGGCATCTGTTTGAGGCCGGTAATCCTCTTTGTGAGGTATTTCTGCGGCCTTTCCAGTTGTTGTAGATGTCTTGTGAGGTACATACCAAAAGGGGCGTTGTACTCTATAATGGGTCTAATGAGTGATGAGTAGAGGGGAACAATGATCTCTTTTTTTCTGGATGAGAAACCTTTTGTGATGAGGTGTGCGACGTAGAAGGATTTCTTGACTACTGTGGCAATGTGATTATCAAAGGAGAGACTACTGTCCACCTGTGTCCCAAGGTCTCTTATCACACTTTCGTTATTAAGTATATCAGCTTTGTTAGACTGTTATTTTGAACTTTTTTGGAGTAGCAGCACAGCGCTAACAGCAGAAGAGAGTAGTTCATCATTCAGTACAGCAGTAGTATGAGAGTGTTGTTTGTTATGAAAACTCATTATTCAGAATCAGCGCTGTGGTTTTTACTCCATTTATTGCTGTGCTAGTCCATCCTCTCTGTTTTATCCGATGTTGTGTGTAACTGTGTGCAATTTAGTTAATCTGTTAAGCAAAGGGGTTCCCTTTCGTTCCGTTATTATTCAGTGCTTAGCTTAGTTAGGGGAGGAGAGGTGTGTGTTTGTGTGTTTGTGTGTTTGTGTGTTTGTGTGTTTGTGTGTGTGTGTGTGTGTGTGTGTGTGTGTGTGTGTGTGTGTGTGTGTGTGTGTGTGTGTGTGTGTGTGTGTGTGCGCGAATAAGCAGAGTGGCTCTCAGTCCCTTGTTATTCAGACTTCAGTGCCGTGTTTATTTCTCTGTAGTTATTGCTTCCGGTCCCTTTTACTCATTAAGAGAGATTCCCTCGTTTCAGACTAGCAGGTGTGTGCGTGTGCAATTAAGCAGAGTGGTTTCCTTGTTATTCAGACTTCAGTTCTGTGTTTTTTTATTGCTGCTGGTCCTGTTTACTGACAGATTCCCTCGTTTCAGATTAGCAGATGTGTGTGAGTGCGATTAAGCAGAGTGGTTTTCTGCAGTTATTGCTGCCAGTCCCGTAACCCGTTTTATCTAATTTAATGCTGTTTTACTGTAGTTACTGCTGCCAGAGCAGAGTGGTTCCCTTGTAGTGCTCAGACTTCAGTGCTGTGTTTTGCTGTCACCTCGTTCGTTATTCAGGCTAGCAGGTGACTTTTTTTTCCCTGTAGTTATTGCTGCCAGAAATAAGTTAGTGTTCCAAGAGGTTTAAAGCAGCCAAAGAAAATGACTGAGATTGCCTCATGAGAACTGTAAGCACACATGTCTAGGTAGAAGTCTATTGCTGCCGTCCTTTGATCTATCTTTAATAATGTTAATATGGAATAAGTAAAAGCAGTGTCACTATAATTCAAACTCTACATTGTGGGCATCTTACCGGTAGACAGTAAAACTGAAAATATGCACTTCATTTACCAGAGATATTTGCAAAGCAATGTTACAGTATTTATTCTGGTCTGCAGGGCTATCACTACAATATGTAAAAAGGATAACAAGTACAGAAATGGGCCAGGTCCCAACGTGCGTCTACTTAATACACTGGAAATGTCACAGATAGACTGTAATTCTGTTTCCATGCAATGAACACAAAAGGTCCAGATAGCGAACTCAGGCATAAAGACATTCTTGTCATAGGAAATTAACCGCATGTTGCCAAATCAATACACAAGTATCACTTAAGTAATATTGGGCCTTTCAACTCGGACTGCTGACTGCATCCTCGTTTATGAAATGTGTTATCACACTACCATAAAACAGTGCAATGAGTTTAAACGTTCTCCAGTGATCCTAAACAACAAATCTGAAGTAGTTAACTTCATTTGTGCAGCAACCTATGGGTATCGGATCCGACTTCGGATCCGAGCCGGCAGTTTTCAACAGCTTAGATCCAAGCTCCTAGCTCCTCCCCTACCCATAATCCCCTGCCAACCCTGACTGACCTCAGATCTAGTTTGCCGCGCTTGTCGTCAGCAGCTGGATTTTTGAGCTCCAGGCTTGGTCGCTATTTTTTGTGAGAAAAATAGAAAATTTTTTTCATTTTCTATTTCTTTTAGTGTGAGTGTTGTGTGTTTAGATCCCTTTGGTCTGTATACCCTAGTTAAACTCTTCTTTTAGTTATTTTTTTCACTCCCTCTCCCTTGCTGGTTCGTCAGGTCTGTGTGCACGTGTTGGGGCCTAACGTGTGTGTCCGCCTTAGCTTAAGATGTCTGAGGCCCCAAAACCCTTTTTCTCCAAATGCACCGGCTGATGGCCACACTTGGTGTGTTCTGTGCCTTGGGGTTGGACACCTTTCCACTGGGTGTTCCATCTGTGCGGCGTTCAACCCCAGGGCACTTAAAGCCCGGAGGTCCAAGCTGATCCTGGTGGGTTTCTTGCCCCTGGATTCAGCCTCCGGTCCTACCGTGGCTTCCACTGCGGCTTCGGCGGCGGCCACTCCTGCCTCTCTCCCCCCGGCTGGGACTCAACCTCTCACTGTAGGCCCGAAGGAGAGGGAGGCCAGGAAAGACAAAAGGAGGGAGAAGCAACACAAGCAGAGGGCCAAGGCCTCCGCGTCGGCCCCCCCCCCCAGCTAAACGGTCTTCTCCCTCCAGGGCTTCCCGGTCTCCTCCCTCTCGGATCTGGTCTCCCTGTTTTTCACCAGGTCATGAGGAGGAGGAGACCCGATCTCCTTCGAGGTCATCGAGGCGGCACTCCTGTCCCGCCTGGGTGGCCTCATCGAGATCCACTCGCAGCCTTTCCGATGCAGATTTGGACCGGATGATGCGAAGGTTCCTCCACGCCCAACTGCAGATGGGAGTGCTCCTGCCTCCCCCCCTCTAGGGGGGGAGCTCGACCCCTTTCTTTACCCCGATAGCTCCTTCTCCGTCACGCTTCCCGGGCTCGGAGCCTACGGAGCCGGGCAGCCTTGGAACCGGGTTGGGTCAGCGCCGACAGTCTCGGGCACTTCGGCTCCGACGCTTCCCTCGAGCCTGTCGGGTCCATTTTTGTCGGATCCAAGCTCTTGGAGCCGAGGGCTGAGCTTCGGATCCGAGGGTTTCAGTATGCCTTCGACGCCGTCCAGGTCGGAGCATACTGGTCCATCGGATCCGATCGCTTCGGCGCCGGCCCCGGTCTGCCTGTCTGATCCGAGTGAGGGTCTGCTCTCGGATCCCAGAGAGAGCGGCTCTCCCTCGGCGTTCGACGTGGTGGAGAGGGCTCTGTCGACTGCTTCCAGGCCCCCAATCCTTGCCACGGCTCCACCCCACACTCCTTCTCTGTTGGGTCCCACTTCTATCACCCGGTCCCAGGGACAGCCTGCTTCAATGTCCCAGGTCGTTCCCTTGGAACAGGATGTTGCTGGTGAGGCCTCTTCGTACAGCCCCCCCGAGGAGATCCCCCACAAGCGAAAGTGCAAGAGGAGGCACTTGGGCTCCCCTGAGTCCTTGACTGAAGACACGGATTTGGAGGAAGGGGAAGGCTCCCCAAGGTCACCCCCCCGAGGATGTCTCCTTTGGAGACGTCATGGAAATGCTCAGAATCAGAGGCGGGTTGTCTGCCCCAAAGCCGACCTCGGACGAATCCGTGTTCCTGGAGGCGTTTGAAGCAGACCCTGCTACCTCTTGGGTGTCCCCTCCGGCTGATCCCCTGGTGGACCTGATTACCAGCAGGGCGTGGAAGGAGCTGGACACTGTGGAGCCAGTCCCGAAGTGCCCCGACAGGATTCTCAGTCCCCCTGCGGATAGGCCCCATTGGAGCAAGGGTCCCCTGGTAGATGCCATGTTGGTGGCGGCGGCCACTAAGGGAACTAGCTCAAGAGAGTCCCTCGGTCCATCCCCCGGGCAAGGAGTCCCGATCGCTGGACCGCTTAGGGAAGCGGGTGTTTAGTTCAGCGGCCTTCTCGGTGAGGTCACTGAACTATATGGCTCACGTTATTCGACTGCAGCGGGATCTTATTAAAGAATATGCTGCGTCGCCCCCACAGTCTATGTCGGCGGAGGACAGACAGCTGTACTCCACCCTTATGGCCACTCTTAGGTCCATTTCTAATACTTCTATGCGGCTACTATCCCATGCCACGGAGGGAGCCGCTAGAGCCAGCGGAGCAGGCCTTGTCATGAGGCCTCAGGCCTGGCTCCGGCATTGTGATTTCGCGGAACCCTTTGAGGCGTCTTTCGCAAATGCCCCTTTTGATGGTCCTACCCTATTTGGGAAGACCATTCGCGACACCCTGGTCCAGAGCGAAAAGGACAGGAAGATGTCTGCCGTCGGAGTCAGCTTCTCTGCTCCCCAGAGGTCCTTCTCCAAGAACCAAAAGGGACAGAAGAAGATGTGGTTCCGGAAGTCGCAACAGTCCCAGTCTACTCCGGACCCCCAGTCCTTCTGTGGCAGAGGAGGACAGGGAGGACGCTGCCCTAGAGGCAGAGGGGGCTCAAAAAACTTTGGGTCCAGAGAACCTTTCTCTGACCAGCCCATGCAGCAACCCAGAGGGGTTGCCCGACTGCTCCACTCTGTAGGCAGTCGGGGGACGTTTCTCGAGGCACCTGGCAGCTTGGGAGTCCATCACAGCAGACCGCTGGGTGCTTCGCATCATATCCAGAGGTTACCAAATTCCCTTTTCTTACCCCCCTCTCTTTCATAAACACCTCCCCGATGTCCCACCCGATCAGAGGGAGGCCGCAGCTGCGGAAATACAGCAGCTCCTAGAAAAAAGAGCCATCCAACATGTCCCCCCAGACCAGCTCGGAACGGGTTATTACTCCAGGTTCTTTTTGGTGCCAAAAAAAGACGGGGGACTTAAGGCCAATCCTCGATCTCTCCCTCTTGAACCTGTCCATAACCAAAGAGAAGTTCCAGATGGTCACTCTTCAATCCATTCTCCCCCTATTACGGGAGACCGATTGGATGTGCTCTATAGACCTCAAGGATGCGTACTACCACATTCTAATGGACAGATGATCCAGGAGGTTTCTCCGCTTCCGGCTAGGAGCCAGTCATTACCAATTCAGGGCTCTCCCCTTTGGTCTCACCTCAGCCCCCAGGGTGTTCACCAAAGTGTTAACAGTGATACCTGAGGCTCCAGGGAATTCAGGTTTTTCCGTACCTGGACGACTGGCTCCTGACCGCCCCGACAAGGCATCTACTCTGCACAGCCAGGAACTATTTTCTTCGCCTTGCTCCCTGGCTAGGAATCACAATAAATACGGACAAATCTTCTCTCACCCCGACTCGGGTCATAGACTTTATTGGGGCCAGGTTAAACACAATCAATCTTGTAGCCTTCTTAACTCCAGAATGACTTTGAACCCTGAGGCTTCATGTGCGGGCCATCCTTCAATCTTCAGCTCCTCTGGCGGAATTGGTCCTGAGGGCTCTAGGCTCAATGGCGGCGGCAATCAATTTATTGCCAATGGCACGTCTGAACATGAGGGTCTTACAATGGACCCTCCAAGTCCAGTGGTCTTTTCGTCACTACCCTCTGAGTCATCCCATTCCCCTCAGCAGGGCTTGCAAGAGGGCTCTCGTATGGTGGCTGCAATCCCCGGACCTCCAGATGGGACGCCCCTTCTCTATGGCCTCTCCCCTTACCACGGTGATCACGGACACCTCTTGCCTCGGGTGGGGGGGGCACTGTTCGGGCAGGACTGTCCAAGGCACGTGGAACTACACGGAGACCTCTTTGCATATCAATGTCCTAGAGATGAGGGCAGTGCTGTTAGCGTTGCAAGCACTTCAGGACCTTCTTCCTGTAGGAACGATTGCGATCCAGACGGACAACATGTCGGTTGTCTGGTACATCAACAAACAGGGGGGAACCAGGTCTTACCCACTCTGTCGAGAGGCCATAAGAGTGTGGGAATGAGCGATCTCCACCAACCGTTTTCTCATTGCAACGCACATTCCAGGACGGTCCAACATCCTGGTGGACAGACTCAGTCGCACCATCCTTTCCCCTTACGAGTGGTCTCTCAATCTGCAGGTAGCGAATTGGATTTTTGCCAAATGGGGGCAGCCCTGTTGCGATCTTTTCGCCTCTCCTTCAAACACCAAATGCAACAGCTATTTCGCTTTAATTCCCCACGTCGGGGAATCCCCGGGAGACGCTCTGGTGCATGCTTGGCCTCCCGGTCTGCTTTATGCTTATCCACCTCTCCCCCTGATGCTAAAGTTTCTACAGAAAGCCAGTCGGTTGGGGAGCAGGATTATCCTCACTGCCCCATTCTGGCCTCGTCAAACCTGGTTTCCTTACCTTTGGTCTCATCTGGTGAATCCTCCTTGGATTATAGATCCCCTCCCGGATCTGATTTCCCACCCTCTGGGTCTCCCAATCCCGAACCTGGACAGTCTCAAGCTCACGGCTTGGCTGCTCCAGTTCCACTCGTAGCTAGGACTCCCGGCATCTCTTCTCCAGCCAAAGCTATTCTAGTAGCAGTGCACAAGCCTTCTACTAGGAAGATTTACAGTAGTAAATGGAAACGTTTCTCTATTTGGGCGGAACATCAAAACTTGGATCTCTTCACAGCTCCCTTACCTGCTGTGTTAGACTTCCTATCAGGACTGTTTCACCAGGGCGGTAACTGCTCCACTGTCAAGGTTCAACTAGCAGCTATCTCTCACTACCATGTCAGACATGAACTGCGTCCTTTGATCACCGCAAAACTGTGCAAGACCTTTCTGAAGGGCATTTTTCTGCTCAGACCCCAGTAAAGGAAGTAGTACCTCCTTGGGATTTGACGTTAGTGCTTCAGGCCTTGACAGCTTCCCCCTTTGAGCCTGCAGCTTCAGTGGATCTCAAGTATTTGTCATAGAAGACTGCCTTTCTCGTCGCTATCACTTCGGCTAGAAGGGTCTCTGAACTTTAAGCCTTTTGTGTGAAACCCCCGTATCTAGCCTTCCACAAGGATAGAGTCTACCTCAGGACCAATCCTTCTTTTCTCCCTAAGGTTGCTTCCGAGTCGAATATCAATCAGTCCATTAACCTGCCAGTTTTCTTCCCTAATTATCAGAACAAAGGGGAATACAAACTACACTCTTTGGATGTCCATAGACAACTTCGCTTTTATATTCACAGGACATCTGGTCATAGGCAATCCGACCAGTTGTTCGTCTCCTTTGCCAAAATGAATTTGGGTAAATCGGTATCTAAAGTCACATTGTCTCGATGGATTTCGCAATGTATCCGTTTGGCTTATGAAAGTTCTGGTAGGCCCGCACCTCAGGGAGTTTGTGCCCTCTCTACCTGATCTATGTCTACCTCTGCTGCTTTTAGATCCAGGGTATCCTTAGATGATATTTGTTCGGCTGCCACTTGGGCCTCATCTCATAATCAACCATTATAAGCTGGACATTATCTCCAGAGGGAAAAGCATCCTTCGGCTCTGCAGTGCTCCGAACGAAACATCCTTCCTCCCCTTCCAGAGGTAGGTTCACTCTGGTCCCATGTCCCATGCACAATGAAGTCAGAGACTTTAGTTATGAAGTCATGTATAACATTCCACATTTCCATCACAAAGGTAGATAAGCTTAAACCGTCAACCTAACCACCCCTCTTCCCCCTGACCTTCAATTACATTTTGATCTGAGTAGTTAACTTCATTTATTGCGGCCTGTGGGTATGATATCCGGATTTGCTTTGGATCCGGGCAGTTTTCAACAGCTTAGAGATCTGGGCCTAGCTCCTCCCTCTACCCATAAACCCCTGCCAACCCTGACTGACCTCAGATCTAGTTTGCCGCGCTTGTCAGCAGCTGGATTCTCGAGCACAGTCGTTAGCGAATTCTGTGAGAAAAAAAATAGAACATTTTTTACTTTTTTCTATACTTTTGCTGTGAGTACCATGTGTTAGGCCCTTACCTGTTTCCCTTAGCTTAAATCTTGTTTAGTTTATATATATTTTTCCCTCCCTCTCCCTCACTGGTTCGTTAGGGTCTGTGTGTGTGTGTGTGTGTTGGGGCCTAGCGTGTGTGTTTTAAAAATGTCTGAGGCCCCAAAACCTATCTTCTCGAAGTGCACTGAGTGTGGCAATAAGCTTTCACCGGCTGAGGCCACACTCGGTGTGTTCTGTGCCTTGGGGTTGGACACCTTTCCTCTGGGTGTACCATCTGTGTGGAGTTCAACCCCAGGGCACTCAAGGACTGGAGATCCAAGCTGATCCTGCCGGGTCTCCTGCCCCCAGATTTGGCTTCGGCCTCCAGTCCTACCGTGGCTACCTCCGCGGCTTCGGCGGCGGCCACTCATGCTTCTCTCCTCCAGGCCGGGACTCAACCACCCGCTGTAGGCCCGGAGGAGAGGGAGGCCAGGAAACACAAGAGGAGGGAGAAGCACCACAAGCGGAGGGCCGAGGCCTCCGCTTCGGCTCCCCCAGCTAAGCGGTCTTCTCCCTCTAGGGCTTCCCGGTCTCCTCCTTCTCGGATCCGGTCCCCTTGTTTTTCACTGGGTCCTGAGGAGGATGAAACCCAATCTCCTTCGAGGTCATCGAGGCGGCACTCCCGTCCCATCTCGATGGCCTCTTCGAGATCTACGTGTAGCCTTTCCGATGCAGACTTGGACCGGATGATGCGAAGATTCCTCCAGGCCCAACTGCAGATGGGAGTGCTTCTGCCTCCCCCCCTCTGGGGGGGAGCTCGACCCCTTTCTTTGCCCTAATAGCTCCTTCTCCGTCCCGCTTCCCGGGTTCGGAGCCTTCGGAGCCAGGCAGCCTTGGAACCGGGGGGGTAGGTCGGCGCTGATAGTCTCGGGTACTTCGGCGCCGACTCTTCCCTCGAGCCTGTCGGGTCCGTTTTTTTCGGATCCGAGCTCTCGCAGCCGAAGGCTGAGCTTTGGATCCAAGGGTTTCAGTATGCCTTTGGCGCCGTCCAGGTCGGAGCATAATGGGCTGTCAGATCTGATTGCTTTGGCGCCGGCACCGATCCGAGTGAGGGCCCGCTCTCGGATCCCAGAGAGAGCGGCTCTCCCTCGGCGTTCGACGTGGTGGAGAGGGCTCTGTCGACTGCTTCCAGGCCCCCGGTCCTTGCCACAGCTCCGCCCCGCACTCCTTCTTTGTTGCGTCTGACTTCCATCACCCGGCCCCAGGGACAGCCTGCTTCAATGTCCCAGGTCATTCCCTTGGAACAGGATGCTGCTGGTGAGCCCTCCTCGGACAGCCCCCCTGAGGAGATCCCCCACAAGCAGAAGTGCAAGAGGAGGCACTTGGACTCCCCTGAGTCCTTAACCGAAGACAAGGATTTGGAGGAGGGGGAAGGCTCCCCAAGGTCACCCCCCGAGGATGTCCCCTTTTGAAATGCTTAGGATCAGAGGGGGGTGGTCTGCCCCAAAGCCGACCTCGGATGAAGCCGTGTTCCTGGAGACATTTGCAGCAGGCCCTTCTACCTCTTGGGTGTCCCCTCCGGCCGACCCCCTGGTGGACCTGATTACCATCAGGGCCTGGAAGGAGCCGGACACTGTGGAGCCAGTCCCGAAATGCCCTGACAGGATCCTCAGTCCCCCTGCCGACAGGACCCACTGGAGCAAGGGTCCCCCCATAGATGCCATGTTGATGGCAGCGGCCACTAAGAGGGAACTAGCTCAGGAGAGCCCCTCGGTCCACCCCCCGGGCAATCAGTCCTGAGCGCTGGACTGCTTAGGGAAGCAGGTGTTTAGTTCAGCGTCCTTCTCGGTGAGGTCACTGAACTACATGGCACACGTTATTCGGCTGCAGCGGGATCTTATTAAAGAATACGCTGCATTGCCCCCGGAGTCCATGTCGGCGGAGGACAAACAGTTGTACTCCACCCATATGGCCACTCTTAGGTCCATTTCCAATACCTCTATGCGGCTTCTATCCCATGCCATGGAAGGAGCCGCTAGAACAGGTCTCGTCATGAGGCGTCAGGCCTGGCTCCGGCATTGTGATTTTGCGGAACCCTTCAAGGCGTCTTCCGCAAATGCCCGTTTTGATGGTTCTGCCCTATTTGGGAAGACCGTTCGCGACACCTTGGTCCAGAGTAAAAAGGACGGGAAGACGTCTGCCGTCGGAGTCCGCTTCTCTGCCCCCCCAGAGGTCCTTCTCCAAGAACCAAAAGGGAAAGAAGAAGATGTGGTTCCTGAAGTCGCAACAATCCCAGTCTGCTCCGGACCCCCAGTCCTTCCGCAGCAGAGGAGGACGCCGCCCTAGAGGCAGAGGGGGCCCGAAGAACTTTGGGTCCAGAGAACCTTTCTCTGATCGGCCCACGCAACAGTCCTGAAGAGTTGCCCGACTGCTCCACTCTGGAGGCAGTCGGGGGGTGTTTCTCGAGGCACCTGGCAGCTTGGGAGTCCATCATGACAGACCGCTGGGTGCTTCGCATCATATCCAGAGGTTACCAGATCCCCTTCTCTTGCCCTCTTCTCTTCCCCAAACACCTCCCCAATGTCCCACCCGATCAGAGGGAGGTCACAGCTGCGGAAATCCGGCAGCTCCTAGAGAAAAGAGCCATCCAACACGTCCCCCCAGACCAGCTCGGATCAGGTTTTTACTCCAGGTTCTTTTTGGTGCCAAAAAAGACGGGGGACTTAAGGCCAATCCTTGATCTCTCCCTTTTGAACCTTTCAGTAACCAAAGAAAAGTTCCGGATGGTCACTCTTCAATCTATTCTCCCCCTATTACGGGAGAACGATTGGATGTGCTTGATAGATCTCAAGGATGCGTACTACCATATTCTAATGGACAGACGATCCAGGAGGTTTCTCCGCTTCCGGCTAGGGGCCAGTCATTACCAATTCAGGGCTCTTCCCTTTGGTCTCACCTCAGCCCCCAGGGTGTTTACCAAAGTGTTAGCAGTGATAGCAGCCCACCTGAGGCTCCAGGGAATACAGGTTTTTCCGTATCTGGACGACTGGCTCCTGACCGCCTCGACAAGGCATCTACTCTGTACAGCTAGGGATCATTTTCTTCACCTTGCTCCCTGGCTAGGGATCACAATAAATATAGACAAATCTGCTCTCACCCCGACCCGAGTCATAGACTTTATCGGGGTCAGGTTAAACACAATCAATCTTGTAGCCTTCTTAACCCCAGAGAGACTTCGATCCCTGAGGTTTCATGTGCGGGCCATCCTTCTATCTTCATCTCCTCCGGCGGAGTTGGTCCTGAGGGCTCTAGGTTCGATGGCAGCGGCAATCAACTCTTTACGTATGGCACGTCTCAACATGAGGGTCTTACAGTGGACCCTCCAAGTCCAGTGGTCTTTTCTTCACTACCCTCTGAGTCATCCCATTTCCCTCAGCAGGGCTTGCAAGAGGGCTCTCGTGTGGTGGCTGCAGTCTCCGGATCCCCACACGGGACGCCCCTTCTCTATGGCCCCTCCCCTGGCCACGGTGACCAAGGACGCCTCTCGCCTCGGGTGGGGGTGGGGCACTCTTCGGGCAGGACTGTCCAAGGCATGTGGAACGATATGGAGACCTCTTTGCATATCAGTGTCCTAGAGATGAGGGCAGTGCTGTTAGCATTGCAAGCACTTCAGGACCTTCTTCCTGTAGGGATGATTGCGATCCAGACAGACAACATGTCGGTTGTCTGGTACATCAACAAACAAGGGGGAACCAGGTCTTACCCGCTCTGTCGAGAGGCCATCAGAGTGTGGCAATGGGCTATCTCCACCAACCGTTTTCTCATTGCAACGCACATTCCGGGATGGTCCAACATCCTGGCGGACAAACTCAGTCGCACCATCCTTTCCCCTTACGAGTGGTCTCTCAGTCCGCACTTAGCGAATCAGATTTTTGCCAAATGGGGGCAGCCCTGTTGTGATCTTTTCGCCTCTCCCTCAAACACCAAATGCAACAGCTATTTCGCTTTAATTCCCCAAGTCGGGGAATCCCTGAGAGACGCTCTGGTGCATGTTTGGCCTCCCGGTCTGCTTTATGCTTATCCACCTCTCCCCCTGATGCTAAAGTTTCTACAGAAAGCCAGTCGGTTGGGGAGCAGGATTATCCTCATTGCCCCATTCTGGCCTCGTCAAACCTGGTTTCCTTACCTTTGGTCTCATCTGGTGAATCCTCTTTGGATTCTAGATCCCCTCCCGGATCTGATCTCCCACCCCCTGGGTCTCCCGACCCTGAACCTGGACAGCCTCAAGCTCACAGCTTGGCTGCTCCAGTTCCACTCCTAGCCAGGACTCCCGGCATCTCTTCCCCAGTCAAAGCTATTCTAGTTGCAGCCCATAAGCCTTCTACTAGGAAGGTTTACAGTAGCAAATGGAGACATTTCTCTATCTGGGCAGAACGTCAAAACTTGGACCCCTTCACAGCTCCTTTACCTGTGGTGCTAGACTTCTTATCAGGATTATTTCACCAGGGAGCTAGCTGTTCCACTGTCAAGGTTCAACTAGCAGCTATTGACCTTCCTGAAGGGCACCTTCCTGCTCAGACCTCCGGTAAAGGAAGTGGTACCTCCGTGGGAGTTGTTGTTAGTGCTTCAGGCTTTGACAGCTCCCCCCTTTGAGCCTGCAGCTTCAGTGGAACTCAAGTATTTGTCTTGGAAGATGGCCTTTCTCGTCTCCATCACCTCTGCCAG